>NW_025728915.1:0-49184 GCF_021461385.2 Schistocerca piceifrons
ACCTGGCGATGGCATATGCGCCGTTTTATTAGGATACCTGTACCGCCACCTTGCCTGTTAGGACGGTCCGTCCTAATTAGTTGATAGTTGCGGACCTGAAAGGTGTCGTCAGGGGTGAGATGGGTCTCACTGAGGAGAGCCACATCGATTCCATGATCGTCCAAGAACATCTCGAGCTCGAACCTGTCGTGATAGATGCCATCTGCATTCCAGATGGCGATGGTGATATGTTGCTTCTCATCTTCATTTGCCATTGGAAAGCAGTGGTAGGATGTTGGTGGCGAGTATTGTGATTGTTGAAATTAAGTCTGGGGCTGCTGCTACTTTGGTGCATAGCTGGGTTATGCCTTCAAGGACGGCTGGTGAAATGAGGGACTTAATGAGCGCCCAAATCTTTGATAGGAACTGGAGTGGCTGTTCTTGTTCGATCTGAACAGAACTTTCCTGTGCAGTGGTCTGGCCACTGACGATGTTAGTAGTGTTGTTGGAATCTGCTGGTGCAGCTGTGGCTTGGGCGGATTCGGTGGGTATGGCTTGGGCTGGTATGGCCCTTGGTGGTTGTACATTTGTAGCCTTTGATGTTGAGGGCAGTGGCGTTGTCTCTGCCTTCTTTGTTTCAGGTTGGGTTGGGATGGGGAGGGGTGTGGTTTGTGCGGGAGAGACGACCTGTGGGGGTGGGGTTCTTTTTACAGGCAGAGTTGCCTTGAGGGGGGATCTTTGCGGCTTTGGTTTAGGGGTATTTGAGGGGGGAGGAGTGCGCCCAGTTTTCACAACCTCGGCTAAGGTTCTAATGCCGGTAGGGCTATCGTCTTGGTGTGACTGATGTTGTGGAGTGGATGGTTCTGTACTCCTCTGGGTTTGAGTAGGGTTGGGAGGACTTGTTTCTGCTCTAGTAGGAGTCGGGGATGGTGGGGGGTTTACTTCTTCCATGGATAGTGCTGGAGGGGGGTTGGAGTTTTTCTGTGGCGCCCTAGGAAGTGGTTCCTGCCTTCTAGGAGCTGATGCTCGCTGTCGCTCCCACGCCTGGACGATCTTCAGTCGTTCTGGGCAGCCCCTGAAGGAGGCTGGATGGTTGCCCCTACAGTTGGCACATATGGCCGGTTCTTCTCTTTTCTTTGTGCAGGCGCCAGAAAGATGCGGTCCTGCACATTTAACGCACCTGGGGGCGAGTTCGCATTGGTTTGCCCCATGTCGAAATCTCTGGCATAGATAGCACTGTGTCGGCCCACTTGGTTTTTGGTATAATTCTATGGTAACCTTCATATGAAGTAGTCTCTCCACTTTGAATATTTTCCTAGCCTCCGCCGTGTTCAATAGATTGACCTGGAAATTGGCCGTTTTTCGTCTTGGCGCTGATACTATGTTTCCAGAGTCATCGATTTCTGTCTGCGGCTTAGACATTTGGAACACGTCTTGCACCGGAAAGCCCTTCTCGGCGAGTGCGTTCTTGACGTCCTCTGGGGTCCAGTAGGGCGTCAGTCTTTTAACGACGACCTTCAGTGTACTCTTCGGGTCGTCGTTGTACGTGAAGAATTCTAGATTACGCTTCCTGAATTCTTGCTTGAGGTATTGGAAATCCTCTGGGTTAGTAGCCTGATAGACAATGCTATCACCCTTGTACGTGGTACTGAGGGCACCCATTAGCTTTCCTTGAATTTGTCCTATCAAGGTCGTGTACCCTTTGGTCTCGAACACAGTGATAGGGGGAACCCTTCGACCTCTGTTAGTTCTTTGGTTTCTATTTTGTGTGGGGCCCCCTTGCGCCTGGGGAGCTACTGTACTTATTTTCTCCTGTCCCCTGTTGCCGCCCTCTGACGTCGTCTGGGTGGCCTTTGGCGTTGGTGCTGCGCTTTCTGCGTTCGCACTGATATCTGTTGGTTTTTGGGGGCGGTCAGATTTCGTGATTTCGATTTCTGTGCCCTGGCATTGCTGTGGCAGAACAGGATTTACCTGTTCTGCCGTTTCGACGTGTTTTGGGTTTTCTTTTGCTGAGGCAGGTGGCGTGTGCAGTTGAATTTCTTCTGCAATAGCGGGTTGCAGGGGCTGCCCAGATTTTTCCTGTTTTTGAAGCAGCCTCCCGCTTCGCCGCAGACGTCCCTCGCCCAGTGACGAGATAGAGCTGCTGTCACTGTCGGTGGCAATGACAAGATTGTCAGAGTCCGAGCTAGTGACTGAAGATGGTGATGGGGGTGGGTGGTCCATAGATGAAGAAAGAGATGATGATGTAGTCGCGATAGATGTCGGGTCCACACTGTGTGAGTCGCCGCTTGGATGTCGATCCTGTGGGTGCCCCATAGTGGGGCAACCGTGAAACGAAACGGTTTACTGAATTTGTCCTATATTTCGACAATTTCCGTGCCAGTGACCTTTCCCTACACCTAGCAGGCGCGGGATACCACCAAGGGCCTCACAGTCAGTCTGTTTGACTGTGTGGCTCGGCGGGTCCCTGGACTGCAGCTTCCCTAACACCTATGGCACAGAAATTCTCGAACAATATCGCTGATTTATAGTCGCCTACTTGCGGCGTGATGTTCTTCTTTCTTCTCGATCTATCCCATGTCAGAACGAGCGCTCAGTGGTCCAGAATTCCGTCCCCGGTCTTGAGTGTGCAGCACGACTTTTGCTTTTCTAGAATCGACAGTTTTGCTTTTCCTGAAAAAAACACACTCGACCACGTCCGGAAACCCAGAACAAAGCGCGACCCGCTAGCCCTGACGGTACGGCAAAACACGCCGCTATAGCGCGAGCACGCAAGGCGGCGACCAAGCACACGAGAAGCAAGCAACGAGGCGAGCTCTGGACAAAGGCGGCGAGAGCGCGCGGTGGGAATTTCCAGGGCTGGGAGCACAATAGCGGCGCGGAGCACAGGTAGACGCACGTCCGTCCGCTTCGCAGTCCCACCTCGGAATCCTGGCTGGCCTGGCACCCGCCGCCAGCCGCCGCCGCACCTTTACCAGCTCGCCCTGTTGCGGCCGCCGACCAATGGGGCGCGCGCGCAACCGGCCGCCGCACCCGAGCCCATAAAGCACCCCCACCCCGGCTGCGCCGGCACGCACTCCGCTGCTCGACTCGCTGCCGCTCGCACCGGTCGTTTTCGTTTCCTTCTCGTGTGCACCGTCGCTAGCCCATCGCCATGTCCGGACGCGGAAAGGGAGGCAAAGTCAAGGGCAAGTCAAAGTCCCGCTCAAGCAGGGCTGGGCTCCAGTTCCCGGTCGGCAGAATCCACCGCCTCCTGCGCAAGGGAAACTACGCAGAGCGCGTCGGCGCCGGGGCGCCCGTCTACCTCGCCGCCGTCATGGAGTACCTCGCGGCTGAGGTGCTCGAGCTGGCCGGAAACGCGGCCCGCGACAACAAGAAGACGCGCATCATCCCGCGCCACCTGCAGCTTGCCATCCGCAACGACGAGGAGCTCAACAAGCTCCTGTCGGGCGTCACCATCGCACAGGGGTGGTGTCCTACCCAACATCCAGGCCGTCCTGCTGCCAAAGAAGACCGAGAAGAAGGCCTAAAGGAGGCCAGGCAATCGCAGCGCCGCGTGCTCCCCTGCACGCAACGCGCTTTGCCGGCTCGGCTCGGCCCGGCCCACAACAATCGGCCCTTTTCAGGGCCACCACACAAACCTACGTCCAAAGCAAAATTTCAGTCGTCCTCGCCGCACCTTGTTTTGTTTCAACTTTGCACTTTCACAGCACAGCCGCCGCCGGCGCACGTCCGCCATCTTGTCGTCCACACAGCCCGCACACACACACACACACACACACACACACACACACACATTTTGCACGGTCGCAGAGTCGCCTTCCAAACGACAACGGCAGCAATAATGACCATTGTTAAAGGGAGGCGTGTCGACACACCGCCCTCCACTCCCGCGCGCAACGGCCGTCGACACGAACGAAACAGCTGATCCGGCCGCCTATGCCCACACGCCTTGCCTCGGAAACCCCAACGCCGCCGCAAACACACAGAGCCAAACCACGCAAGCAAATAATTACCGCCTCTCTCGCACAACAACACACAGCCCGCCATCTCCGTCGCGATCGATACAAAGACACACAATAACAAACACAAACGAAGCAGCTCCACACACAGCCAGCCACATGACACGTTTCCTTTCCTTCTCCCCTCCCAGCCACATCACGTCGCTCAAACGGAAAGAAAGAAAGAAACAAACAAACAAACAAACAAACAAACAAACGAACAACACAGCGCACACACACGCAGCAACAACAACAACAACAACACAGACTCTTTCGCACTTTTCAACTTCCGAACAGTGTGGTGGCCCTGAAAAGGGCCGTTTTCTAGTCTCTCCCACCCACAAGCACGGCCGCGGGAAGGCCAGCGCCCGCTGCGACGCAGCCTAACCGCCGAAACCGTACAGGGTGCGCCCCTGCCTCTTCAGGGCGTACACCACGTCCATGGCCGTCACAGTCTTGCGCTTGGCGTGCTCAGTGTACGTCACCGCGTCGCGGATCACGTTCTCCAGGAACACCTTCAGCACCCCGCGGGTCTCCTCGTAGATCAGACCAGAGATGCGCTTCACGCCGCCCCTGCGAGCCAGGCGGCGGATGGCGGGCTTCGTGATGCCCTGGATGTTGTCGCGCAACACCTTGCGGTGCCGCTTGGCGCCACCCTTGCCGAGCCCCTTTCCTCCCTTGCCGCGGCCTGTCATCCTTCCTTCCTCGGGCAAAGCAAAACGTGCACAAACAGCAGCTGCAGCGGCTGGCGAGTCGGCTACGGTCTGCGCCCAGCGCGCCGCCGCCGCCCCCCTATATAGACTCTGGCCCGCCCTCCCCCCACCACGCGCAACCGAGGGCATATAAGCGCAGCACGGAGGCGCGCGGGCCCGTTGTCAAGGCAGCACCGGACGCCGCGCCGCACCTAACCTCCACGCACGCCGCTCCGCTACCGCCAACGCTACCGCCATGGCCCGCACAAAGCAAACGGCCCGCAAGTCCACCGGCGGAAAGGCGCCGCGCAAACAGCTCGCCACCAAGGCGGCGAGGAAGAGCGCGCCCGCCACCGGAGGCGTCAAGAAGCCCCACCGCTACAGGCCGGGCACCGTCGCCCTGCGAGAAATCAGGCGCTACCAGAAGAGCACAGAGCTGCTCATCCGCAAGCTGCCATTCCAGCGCCTAGTGCGCGAGATCGCCCAGGACTTCAAGACCGACCTGCGCTTCCAGAGCTCCGCAGTCATGGCCCTGCAGGAGGCCAGCGAGGCCTACCTCGTCGGCCTCTTCGAAGACACCAACCTGTGCGCACCAACCTGTGCGCAATCCACGCCAAGCGCGTCACCATCATGCCCAAGGACATCCAGCTCGCGCGCCGCATCCGCGGCGAGCGCGCCTAAACCGCGCCGCGGCACCGCACCGCACAAACAAAAACGGCCCTTTTCAGGGCCACTAACATCTCTCCGTCGCGAGCAAACTTTGTCGGTCGCCTGCCTCTCGCCCCGCAACCCAAAAACAAAAACCACCACTTCCCGTCCGTCCGCCACACACACCCGCTCACTCTGCCTGCCTGCTAGCAGCGCGCAACAATCACACATCATCCCTCCCCGGCGCTCAAAGCGCACAATACCCAACGGCCGACGTCACACCGCACGGGTGGCTGGCCGGCCGCCGCTTTCGTTTCGAAAACAAAAAAAAACCCGCACTCCACTCCGACGGCCAACGGCCAGGCAGGCGCGCTCGCTCGCTCTACACGCCACCGAAATCCCCGCCGACTCCTTCCACATCTCAACGTGCCCCCCGTTGCAAAACATAACACACACAAAGAAACAAAACAAAGACCAGACACGACTAGACAAGACACACATCCGAGAAGAACGAACGCAGGCAAGCCAACCAACGTATTCAAACAAAACAACGTGACAGAAAACCAACCGTCGGCCGCCGCCACAAACACGGCGACAATCAACCACGACAACAACAACACCGCTTACCGCTACCGCCGCCCACACCCGCCACCGACCCCCGCAATCAAACCACCACGGCACGCAAACAGCATCCCCACGGGCATACAGACAGACACCCACACCAAACGCAACACGACAATCAAAACCTTCCCCGACGTGCTTTGATGGCCCTGAGAAGGGCCGTTTTGGGCCGCGCGTCTCTTGCGCGCCACTAGACGACGACGGGGGGGTGGGGACGACGGGGTCAAGCGCCAAACCCTTCCTTTCCCATCTCTTTCTCCTCTACTCTACTCTACTTCTTCTTCTTGGGCGAAGCCTTCGCCTTAGACGGCGTCGTCGCCTTCTTCGGGCGCGGCGCCTTCGGCTTCTTCGTCGGAACCTTGGCGGCCTTCTTCGCCTTCGACGGCGACTTGGCCTTGGCCGGCTTGGCCGCAGCCGCCTTCTTCGCACCCGCGGGAGCGGCCGACGCCGCAGACGCCTTCTTGGCGGCGCCCGCCTTCCGACCGGTCGCCGCCTTCACGCCACCAGCCTTCTTTGCGCCGGCCGCACGGGCGCCCTTCTTCTCCTTGCTGGCCGGAGCGGCGCGCTTCTTCTTGGCACCGCCAGCACGAGCCTTGCCGCCCTCGGCCGCCCCCCCGCCGCCGGCGCCGGCAAGCTTGAACGAGCCGGACGCGCCCTTCCCCTTCGTCTGCACCAGCTCGCCCGCCACGACGGCCGACTTGAGGTACTTCTTGATAAACGGCGCCAGCTTCTCCGCGTCCAGCTTGTAGTGCGCGGCTATGTACTTCTTGATCGCCTGCAGCGACGACCCGCCGCGCTCCTTCAGACTCTTGATGGCGGCCGTCACCATCTCAGAGGTGCGCGGGTGCGCAGGCTTGGCGCGCGGCTTCTTCGCAGACGACGCAGACTTGGCCTTCTTCGTAGTGCCGGTGGCGGCGGGTGCCGCAGCAGTCTCGTTCGTAGCCGCCTGATCTGCCATTTCGACGACGCGCGTAACACACAGCGAGAGCGAGAGCGAGAGCGAGCGGGACGGCAGGCACGCAAGCACAGCACAGCACGGCAGAGCAGAGCAGAGAATCACAAGGGCCCAGCCAGTGTCGCGGGCGGGCGCGGACGGCCGAGAGAGCGGCCGCCACTCTGCGCGCCGCCGCGCCGCGCCTCCCGCGCTTGCTACCGCCCAACGTCCGACAGCCTGTGCGGAGCAGCCCCAAAGCTGCGCCACAACCGCCCGCGCCTTTCAAACCACCGAGGATGGGGCTACACACAGCCACACCACAGTCGCCAACCAGTCGCCACGGCAGCGCCGCAAACCACGGCCAAACTGCAGCTACCGCGCGCTACAGCCTGGGTCGGCCCGCCGAGAATCGCCGCCCCCGCCCAAATGCCGCCCCCACAGCCCCAGCCGACGACCCGCCACAATGGCCAAACCTTCGGCAAAACTCCCACACCGTCGCCGCGGCAGCCCGGCCAGCGCGGCCGGCGCCACAGCCACACAAGCCGAGGCGTGCGGCGATGACGGCCGTGCAAACGCGCCTCCGCCGCCCCATCGCCTTCCGTCGCCCTCCCGCCGTTTCCCGATCGGCCCGCAGCCGTCGGGCCACATCGCGCGCCGTCCTCCTCCTCTCGCCCGCCAACATTCACAGCCGTTTCTCAACAATTGCCCGCCGCAAACGGACGCCGCCTGCGCAACAGGCGCCGCCGCCCCTCGCCGCTTCCGACCCAACCCCTCGACCGAGGCAAACCGCAATCCGAATCTACAGACCAACCCAATCTGCCGTCAGCACACACGACAGCCGACCTTACACGTTGCGCGTTACACATTACGTTTACACGTCTAGGTTAGGTTCGGTTAGGTTAGGTGGACGTGGGTTAGGTTAAGGGGACTTGGGTTAGGTTAAGCGTCAAACTTAGGTTAAGCATTCAAACACGTCAGGCGTCAGAGGTTAGGTTAGGTTAGGTTACGTTAGGTTACGTTACACGTTAGGTTAAGGGGTCAGTGCTAGGTTAAGAAGCGTCAAACGTAGGTTAAAAAAGCGTTCAAAACGTGAGGCGTGAGCCGCCGGACAGCTTACCTTACGTAGACGTTTGGGGCTCACAGGCTGAGCTCACCTCACCACACCACAGGTTAGGTTCGGTTCGGTTCGCTCGGCTCAGCGTAAAGCGCCGAGGTCAGGGTTACGTTCGTTCACCTTCGGGCGCCACACTTTCGGTTGAAAGGTCGCGACGGGACGACGTCGGCAGGCACCGCCGCAAACGGACAAAAACGTACAGACGACGTCGAAAACCGCCGACAGACGGGGGAGCAGCACGACCACGACCAGATACCGAGCGCGAACGAGACGCACGCGAACCACCCCCACCGGCCAAAGGGCACCACACAACAACCCAGAGCACCACGTGTCGACACCACAGCAACCCGCCGCTCACGCGACATGGCTGGCACCGAAGGGCAACCGCCCGCAACTGCGCTTTCCGCGCCGGCCCGGATGCACGTCGTGCTACAACAACACCACTACCGTACACAGCCGCTGTTCACAACATCACTATCATGCGCGCCCGCGGCTCGCCGCCGTCGCAGTCGCAGCCCCAACGCCAGCACTTTTGCACCACCATTCACACGCACCGCAACACAGCTCGCCGACACAGCCGAACAAAACAAACACCACACAACAACAGCAACAACGCCGCCGCCTCTACTCGTGCCGGCGACCCACCCCGCCGATGGCGCACCTTTCGCCAGCCGGCAATCGACACACACGCACGCACCCACCCACCCCCCGGGGCCCAGTGCAAAAAAAAACACACAAAAACAAAAACAAAAAAAAAACAACACAAACGACACGGGAAGCGCACACCGCCACTTCGCGCGCACGCCACCAACCAGTCGTCGTCTCAAAATAACAAACACAAACAAAATAAACTAACAACTAGGGCAACACAAAACAAAAACGCCTCGCACGAACCGCCCACAAAAAGGACAAGCACACGCACAGCCTCTGCTGACGACCACGACGCAGCGGCACGCTGCTCCTGTCCCGCGCCCCGCGCCCCGCGCCCCACTCGATTCACAACTCACGCGACACCGTCAACGACGGGCTCGCTTCCCGCAACCTACCACCTTTCCGCCACGACGCACAGCCCCAGCCCCACCCGACCCGACGACGCCCGTGGCAACGACTGCACTTTCACCACCGCCTCCCCCTTCCCCCCCAAAACACACACACACACACAGCCAGCCAAAAACGCACTCGCGACCCACACATGCACGTGCATCGGCACACGCCAACCAGTCAACGTCGACAACCACACGCAAGGCTCGAAACGAAACCGGCGTCCTTCCACGTTGCCATCAAGCTACCTACACGACACAAGACACAAGGAACAAACACAACAGCCGGCCCCACTAATTCCCACTCTCACGCCGCAAAAAGCACACCGAAACACCGAAACCGCCAAACGCACGCACATTCCCCTTCGCACTGACACCGACCGGCTCGCTACCACACACCTCTCGGCAGCCGTTTCACGCCAATTCGCCACACCGCCCACACAGTCGACAAGCGCCCGCCCTGTACGGCACACGCAACGACGCAGCGCAGCAAAGGGCGCCCGCAACACATACCTCTCCTCTCTCTCCCTCTCCGCCGCCCGACGCGCCAACCGCCACGCCACACCGCCAGCCACTCGCAAATTGTGCACTGCCACCAGCCACACGTCCAACACGCCGCGCCGCCTCCGGCCACCCGCCAGGGGGCGCTCACGTCCGCGACAACAGCGCGGCCCGCCGGGCCGAACCGAACCGAACCGAGCCGCCGCTGCTCTGCACTCGGCACGGCCACACCCTGCTGCAGACCGGGCTCGTCTCTCTGTACGCGTCTGCCTGCGCATCAACACAACACGACCTTTTTTTTTTTTTTCTCTCTACCGCCATCCCTTCTTCTCGCGTTTTACTCGTTGTTGCAGCAGCGGCGCACACCTACACATCCACAGCCCCAGCCGAGCCGAGCCGGCCTCACCTCAGGGCCCGCCGCCAGCGTCTCCTCCTCGGGCACAGGTGCGGTGCTGTGGCCGCCCATCCAACCGCATTGCTGGCCGTCCAGCCGCCAGGCGTTCCCACTGCCGCGAGCCACGCCGCGCACCGACCCTGCTGCAGAAAACGAAGCATAGCCAGAGACCGACCGATACACAAAGCAAGCCGTCGCCTCGCCTCTTGTCCTTCCTGCCTTCCTTTCGCCCCCCCCCCCCCTCCTTTTTTTTTTTTTATTTTGTTTTCTTCTTTCTTTCTTTCTTTGGCCCTCTCTCCTTCCCGCCCCATGGCGGTTACGGCACCGCCTGCAGCGGCAGATTTTTTGCGCCCACACGCCTACTCCTACCACCATTAACCTTGCCCTGCCCATCAACGTCGCAGTCGAACCGACGCTTGCCAACACACTGCCCACGTTCCTTTCTCTTTTCGGCCTACGCCCATTACGCGCCGCCGCCACAGCACCTTCCCTTCCCACAACACACCGACGTCATCACACGCACCCACAAACAGGGGCCACGACCGTGTTCCTCGCCCACTCCCATCCCGCACGGTACGCACATTCCCAACTACTACCGCGCACCCTCCCTTTCCAATCTGTGTGTCTCTGTGTCTGTGTCCTGTGTCCTGTCCGCGCGTGACGCCTCTCAACATCCGCCGTCCCCCGTCCCGTTTTCGCCCCCATGCCGTCGTCGCGCCGCCTCCTCCCCGTCCACCGCCGCCCCTGTCCGCCCCGCACCACACCATACACCGCTGCTTGTCCCGGCCGTTGCCACCAAAGGCGCCGACCGCAAACGCGCCACGCCGCAGCCCCCGTGCGTCTCGCTCGCTTGCATCTCCGTGCCGACGCTGCCTCTCTTCCCGCTCGCACTCGACCTCGACAACACAGTCTTTGGCTCCGCCACTGCGTGTTCCGGTGGTACGCACGCTGCAACACGTATGTATTCGTTACCAGAGCGATGGCGAGGCATGACAGCATCTCTGTCTGACCAGAGAGTTATTTATCGTTGCTAGTCGGCGCTTGGACCGCGCCAGACGACAGTAGTGGCACGCACCGGGTCGCCAGGAACAGTTGTTATATATATTGTAGCGCGAGTCGGGAGAGGTAGTAGTCGGTCGACAGTAGTAGCGGGTGGGACGGTTGTACTGAGCGGGCGTCGGCGGCGTGCTCTGCTCGTCTCGCGACTCTGGTCACGGTTCGGGACGATGTATAGTATATTGTGTTATAATCAAAAGGTAGTGTGAAGCTGCATTGCGCAAATCTGATAACGTATGTTCATTGTACTTATTTTGTTCAACAACAAAAGCCCCACTATTACTTTTTTCTAAAGCAACTTTTGTCTTTTAACGAAAAACATTCACTTTTTAAAGACTACTTCCTATGGCATTTCCCTCCAAGGAGTGCAATTAATTACCAGCCAGCACTCATTCATTGCACACAGCTGTGTAAGGGGTATCTACAATTGAGGAGCGGATATAAATGCAACTTTTTTGTTTTTTTTTTTTTTTTTGTGTGTTGTAACCTCCCCGCAAAATTTAAAATAATGGACAATGTTATTTACGGATGCTAATGGACATTGCGCTAATTGTAACCTCGCCCACAATGAGAGGTATTGAAAATGGCAACAAAAATGTGAAATTCGCAATCCGACTCAAATATAAATTCTTCACAACATTTAAAGTCCGTTCAGTGACAAGAAACTTCAATTGAGCCGAAATATCGGTCTTTGGCCCTGTGCAAAACAATCAGAATTAAAGTCTTACCTCAGAATAAATGGATGTCACATTTCTGCTCTTGTTGTTGCGCAGCGCTTGGAGGAACTGCATTGCAAATAATAATATTCTCTTTTTTTGTGATTTTAGTGAAATTTTTCTTCAAAGAAGTGGAATGAAATGGGAAGTGCAACGAACTCTTTAGTTCAATAAAACATTACATTTTTGAAAAATGCTTTTGAAATAAAAATTATTTTTGGGGAACTTGTTGGAGAATTAATTACAATAAATATAATTTTTCATTATCTAATGATTATATTAATTAACAGTATACCTCCTTCACCATCTTGACCAGTGTTGCCGACCGCCTACATCACACAACCGCACTCGGCTGCTACTACTGACCGACCGCTCTGCATGACGACTATTAGCGTACTGCACGCGACGACTACTGACAGAGTACAGCCCTCAACTAGACAGAGCTACAGACTCGCAACGACTGACTGACTGACTGACTGACTGACTGACTGACTGAGAACCGCTCGCAACACTCGCGCGGTCCAGCGCAAACTCTCTGGTCACAGATGCTACAATGTCTCGCCATCGCTGCTATGTTACATACGTGTTTCAGTGTCTTTTTCATTGGGGTAACGATCTTTGGCTCTTTTTATTCTGAATACAGGGCCAAAGGTCAACGCTGCTGCCCTTATACAATTTATCAGGTTCCATTATGTCTGTTGCAATGTTACATACGGTTCATTCTTTCATTAATATTATCGTTGGGTTTGTTTTGTAGGGACGTTAACATTCTGGCACATTTTTATTATCATCGGACTCTCTGCTATTTGTGCAGGGAGGTTATACCTGGGTCCATTTCCATTTCCATTTCCATTTACATTTTAATATTGATAGACTTTTTGTTTTCTTTTTTTGTTTCTTGTTGTTTTTCCTTCTTTTTTCTTGTTGTTTTTTTTTCTTTCTTTTTTTTTGTTTTGTTTTGTTTTTCCCGCTCTCACCACCACCGCCGCATCACGCCTTCCGTTTTCTTCTTGGTTTCTTTTCTGTTCTTCAACTGCTTCAACATCACCGCGCCCCATTTCCACACCACAGCCATCAGCCTCCAAGACGGGCAGGCGCAGTGTGCCATTTCCGGCGCACAAGCACACCCGTACGGTACTCTCCTCGCCCCCACGCCACCAACAACACAGCGACCACGCGGCTTTCAGGCATGGCATGGCACGGCACGGCACGGCACCGGCGAAATGCGCCGCCCCCGCCCCTCCGCGCATCCGTCCGTCTCGCCACGTTCACTGACAGCCGCGTCTGCGGCTACACCACGACAACCACAACACAACACCGCTCCCCTCCCTGGCAACTCATTGTTTTTCTCCTCCTCTTTTGCACAAACCACAACGCCGAGCACAGGCGCAAGCCACCCACACCGCGCCCCTCCCCGTCCCGTCTTTGGCCGCCGCTCCTCGTTTCCTCGTTTGCCCCCTCCCATCTCCCGAAATGCCATGCCAGCAGCGTTACGCATGCCCCTCCCCTGTCCACACAACACTACCGCCAAACGAACAGCCTTCCGGGCCACATGCAGGGCACGCCCACCTCCAAACACTGCCAATTCACGGACGCACGCACGCACACACACACACACACACACACACACACACACACACACACACACACACTTTCCCGACACCTTTCTGTACGGAGGGTGCGTCATCTCGACCGTGACAGAGTGACGCCAACTATCGACGATCCATTTCCCCCCACTGGTAAAACACGTCCACTAACACCTACATACATCATTCAAGTACACAGACAATAGCATACACACAATGGGAGGGCACACGAACATGGACGGCACGGCACTGTCACACACTCTTCCTCAGAACCAACCATACCAACAAACGTTACGTACAACCGGGAAAGCGAAAGCGAAAGCAAAAGCAAAAAGCAAAGGCCAATGCAGCCGTCAAAGGTAACGTTCACCACGGCAGACACTTGCAGCCGCGCCGCCGTTAAACGCATTTCAGTGCGGCTCCAATACGCCTCCGACACGGGAACGTTCCGTTGCTCTACGAATGCGTTTCTCCCCTTTTTCCCTTCCTCTCTCTTTTGCCCCCCCCCCCTCTGTCCTTTCCTCCTGCACTCTTGCCTCCTTCCTCACGTTCTGCCCAGACATTCGACCGATCAAAGTCAACCTGTCGTTACCGTTCTCAGCGCGACGGTGTACAACAGTATGACGGGTGTGCCCACGACTTCGGTTCAGTTGCGTGACGCCGGTCTATCGCGCCGATCGACAGTTACTCAGGGGGGCGACGGATCGGACCACGTCACCGACACACAAAACACTTTCAAACAAACAAATACATACCGGATGGACACAGACAAACACGTGTACAGACATTCGCCAAAAACGGCCGCCGCCGCCGCCGCCGTCGTCTAGCGTCGCGCTTACTGTACTGCACTGGACACGCGTGCATCTTGAATGACGACATCGGTGTGCGTGCGTCGTACGCAATCAGTCAGACACGGCTATCAAAAATCAGAGTCGAATGGTACATCATCGTGCGTGTCGCCGTACACGTACAGTACAATGCAACAACAATGCGTCTTCATGGCACGTTCATTTCAACGTCACTCACACACCTCCACGCTGCAGTTACGTCGCACCATTGTCAAACTCGGCGTACAGCAAAGGGAATAGTGGGCGGCAAACAAAAACCACAAAAAAAAACAACATTTCACATTTCACCCTCGCCATGTATGATGTGCAAAAAACAAACCCGCAAACGGCCGTCGTTACGGTGACACAAAAGTCGGCGATCGCACTGTCCCCCCTCGCAGACAGGTAACACACACACCAACAACACCAAATGGGTCAAAAACCACGCCAACGAGGCGTGCCACCATTCCACGCCACGGCGACCAACCTCGTGGCCGTACCCCGCGCAACACGCTTTGACGCGCCCCCCCACCCACAATCAAAATGCACACATACATCACAGCCGTCCACACAAACAACAACAACAATTCCGCCCTTCCCGCAAAAGGCAAGTTGGTGGCCCTGAAAAGGGCCGTTTTGCCGCTCTCGCAACGGAGGAGCATTCTCTCTCCATCCTTCCTTCCGTTCCAGAGCCACCTCCTTACTTGGAGCTCGTGTACTTGGTCACCGCCTTCGTGCCCTCGCTCACGGCGTGCTTGGCCAGCTCGCCAGGCAGCAACAGCCGCACAGCGGTCTGGATCTCGCGGGACGTGATGGTCGAGCGCTTGTTGTAGTGCGCCAGGCGAGAAGCCTCGGCCGCAATGCGCTCGAAAATGTCGTTCACGAAGCTGTTCATGATGCTCATCGCCTTCGACGAGATGCCCGTGTCAGGGTGCACCTGCTTCAGCACCTTGTAGATGTAGATGGCATAGCTCTCCTTCCTCTTGCGCTTCTTCTTCTTGTCGCCCTTCGAAATGTTCTTCTGCGCCTTGCCAGCCTTCTTGGCGGCCTTCCCGCTAGTCTTGGGCGGCATCTCGAACCAACGTACGGCGGCAGCAGCAACACCAGTAGCAAGCGCTCCGCTCTAGTCAGCGTCTCCCCACACAGTGGCACCCGCCGCCAGCCGCCGCCGCACCTTTACCAGCTCGCCCTGTTGCGGCCGCCGACCAATGGGGCGCGCGCGCAACCGGCCGCCGCACCCGAGCCCATAAAGCACCCCCACCCCGGCTGCGCCGGCACGCACTCCGCTGCTCGACTCGCTGCCGCTCGCACCGGTCGTTTTCGTTTCCTTCTCGTGTGCACCGTCGCTAGCCCATCGCCATGTCCGGACGCGGAAAGGGAGGCAAAGTCAAGGGCAAGTCAAAGTCCCGCTCAAGCAGGGCTGGGCTCCAGTTCCCGGTCGGCAGAATCCACCGCCTCCTGCGCAAGGGAAACTACGCAGAGCGCGTCGGCGCCGGGGCGCCCGTCTACCTCGCCGCCGTCATGGAGTACCTCGCGGCTGAGGTGCTCGAGCTGGCCGGAAACGCGGCCCGCGACAACAAGAAGACGCGCATCATCCCGCGCCACCTGCAGCTTGCCATCCGCAACGACGAGGAGCTCAACAAGCTCCTGTCGGGCGTCACCATCGCACAGGGTGGTGTCCTACCCAACATCCAGGCCGTCCTGCTGCCAAAGAAGACCGAGAGAAGAAGGCCTAAAGGAGGCCAGGCAATCGCAGCGCCGCGTGCTCCCCTGCACGCAACGCGCTTTGCCGGCTCGGCTCGGCCCGGCCCACAACAATCGGCCCTTTTCAGGGCCACCACACAAACCTACGTCCAAAGCAAAATTTCAGTCGTCCTCGCCGCACCTTGTTTTGTTTCAACTTTGCACTTTCACAGCACAGCCGCCGCCGGCGCACGTCCGCCATCTTGTCGTCCACACAGCCCGCACACACACACACACACACACACACACACACACACACACACATTTTGCACGGTCGCAGAGTCGCCTTCCAAACGACAACGGCAGCAATAATGACCATTGTTAAAGGGAGGCGTGTCGACACACCGCCCTCCACTCCCGCGCGCAACGGCCGTCGACACGAACGAAACAGCTGATCCGGCCGCCTATGCCCACACGCCTTGCCTCGGAAACCCCAACGCCGCCGCAAACACACAGAGCCAAACCACGCAAGCAAATAATTACCGCCTCTCTCGCACAACAACACACAGCCCGCCATCTCCGTCGCGATCGATACAAAGACACACAATAACAAACACAAACGAAGCAGCTCCACACACAGCCAGCCACATGACACGTTTCCTTTCCTTCTCCCCTCCCAGCCACATCACGTCGCTCAAACGGAAAGAAAGAAAGAAACAAACAAACAAACAAACAAACAAACAAACGAACAACACAGCGCACACACACGCAGCAACAACAACAACAACAACACAGACTCTTTCGCACTTTTCAACTTCCGAACAGTGTGGTGGCCCTGAAAAGGGCCGTTTTCTAGTCTCTCCCACCCACAAGCACGGCCGCGGGAAGGCCAGCGCCCGCTGCGACGCAGCCTAACCGCCGAAACCGTACAGGGTGCGCCCCTGCCTCTTCAGGGCGTACACCACGTCCATGGCCGTCACAGTCTTGCGCTTGGCGTGCTCAGTGTACGTCACCGCGTCGCGGATCACGTTCTCCAGGAACACCTTCAGCACCCCGCGGGTCTCCTCGTAGATCAGACCAGAGATGCGCTTCACGCCGCCCCTGCGAGCCAGGCGGCGGATGGCGGGCTTCGTGATGCCCTGGATGTTGTCGCGCAACACCTTGCGGTGCCGCTTGGCGCCACCCTTGCCGAGCCCCTTTCCTCCCTTGCCGCGGCCTGTCATCCTTCCTTCCTCGGGCAAAGCAAAACGTGCACAAACAGCAGCTGCAGCGGCTGGCGAGTCGGCTACGGTCTGCGCCCAGCGCGCCCGCCGCCCCCCTATATAGACTCTGGCCCGCCCTCCCCCCACCACGCGCAACCGAGGGCATATAAGCGCAGCACGGAGGCGCGCGGGCCCGTTGTCAAGGCAGCACCGGACGCCGCGCCGCACCTAACCTCCACGCACGCCGCTCCGCTACCGCCAACGCTACCGCCATGGCCCGCACAAAGCAAACGGCCCGCAAGTCCACCGGCGGAAAGGCGCCGCGCAAACAGCTCGCCACCAAGGCGGCGAGGAAGAGCGCGCCCGCCACCGGAGGCGTCAAGAAGCCCCACCGCTACAGGCCGGGCACCGTCGCCCTGCGAGAAATCAGGCGCTACCAGAAGAGCACAGAGCTGCTCATCCGCAAGCTGCCATTCCAGCGCCTAGTGCGCGAGATCGCCCAGGACTTCAAGACCGACCTGCGCTTCCAGAGCTCCGCAGTCATGGCCCTGCAGGAGGCCAGCGAGGCCTACCTCGTCGGCCTCTTCGAAGACACCAACCTGTGCGCAATCCACGCCAAGCGCGTCACCATCATGCCCAAGGACATCCAGCTCGCGCGCCGCATCCGCGGCGAGCGCGCCTAAACCGCGCCGCGGCACCGCACCGCACAAACAAAAACGGCCCTTTTCAGGGCCACTAACATCTCTCCGTCGCGAGCAAACTTTGTCGGTCGCCTGCCTCTCGCCCCGCAACCCAAAAACAAAAACCACCACTTCCCGTCCGTCCGCCACACACACCCGCTCACTCTGCCTGCCTGCTAGCAGCGCGCAACAATCACACATCATCCCTCCCCGGCGCTCAAAGCGCACAATACCCAACGGCCGACGTCACACCGCACGGGTGGCTGGCCGGCCGCCGCTTTCGTTTCGAAAACAAAAAAAACCCGCACTCCACTCCGACGGCCAACGGCCAGGCAGGCGCGCTCGCTCGCTCTACACGCCACCGAAATCCCCGCCGACTCCTTCCACATCTCAACGTGCC
Organism: Schistocerca piceifrons; assembly: GCF_021461385.2. Taxonomy (NCBI): domain Eukaryota; kingdom Metazoa; phylum Arthropoda; class Insecta; order Orthoptera; family Acrididae; genus Schistocerca; species Schistocerca piceifrons. Next base: position 18,075 of record NW_025728915.1, read on the forward strand.
CCCCGTTGCAAAACATAACACACACAAAGAAACAAAACAAAGACCAGACACGACTAGACAAGACACACATCCGAGAAGAACGAACGCAGGCAAGCCAACCAACGTATTCAAACAAAACAACGTGACAGAAAACCAACCGTCGGCCGCCGCCACAAACACGGCGACAATCAACCACGACAACAACAACACCGCTTACCGCTACCGCCGCCCACACCCGCCACCGACCCCCGCAATCAAACCACCACGGCACGCAAACAGCATCCCCACGGGCATACAGACAGACACCCACACCAAACGCAACACGACAATCAAAACCTTCCCCGACGTGCTTTGATGGCCCTGAGAAGGGCCGTTTTGGGCCGCGCGTCTCTTGCGCGCCACTAGACGACGACGGGGGGTGGGGACGACGGGGTCAAGCGCCAAACCCTTCCTTTCCCATCTCTTTCTCCTCTACTCTACTCTACTTCTTCTTCTTGGGCGAAGCCTTCGCCTTAGACGGCGTCGTCGCCTTCTTCGGGCGCGGCGCCTTCGGCTTCTTCGTCGGAACCTTGGCGGCCTTCTTCGCCTTCGACGGCGACTTGGCCTTGGCCGGCTTGGCCGCAGCCGCCTTCTTCGCACCCGCGGGAGCGGCCGACGCCGCAGACGCCTTCTTGGCGGCGCCCGCCTTCCGACCGGTCGCCGCCTTCACGCCACCAGCCTTCTTTGCGCCGGCCGCACGGGCGCCCTTCTTCTCCTTGCTGGCCGGAGCGGCGCGCTTCTTCTTGGCACCGCCAGCACGAGCCTTGCCGCCCTCGGCCGCCCCCCCGCCGCCGGCGCCGGCAAGCTTGAACGAGCCGGACGCGCCCTTCCCCTTCGTCTGCACCAGCTCGCCCGCCACGACGGCCGACTTGAGGTACTTCTTGATAAACGGCGCCAGCTTCTCCGCGTCCAGCTTGTAGTGCGCGGCTATGTACTTCTTGATCGCCTGCAGCGACGACCCGCCGCGCTCCTTCAGACTCTTGATGGCGGCCGTCACCATCTCAGAGGTGCGCGGGTGCGCAGGCTTGGCGCGCGGCTTCTTCGCAGACGACGCAGACTTGGCCTTCTTCGTAGTGCCGGTGGCGGCGGGTGCCGCAGCAGTCTCGTTCGTAGCCGCCTGATCTGCCATTTCGACGACGCGCGTAACACACAGCGAGAGCGAGAGCGAGAGCGAGCGGGACGGCAGGCACGCAAGCACAGCACAGCACGGCAGAGCAGAGCAGAGAATCACAAGGGCCCAGCCAGTGTCGCGGGCGGGCGCGGACGGCCGAGAGAGCGGCCGCCACTCTGCGCGCCGCCGCGCCGCGCCTCCCGCGCTTGCTACCGCCCAACGTCCGACAGCCTGTGCGGAGCAGCCCCAAAGCTGCGCCACAACCGCCCGCGCCTTTCAAACCACCGAGGATGGGGCTACACACAGCCACACCACAGTCGCCAACCAGTCGCCACGGCAGCGCCGCAAACCACGGCCAAACTGCAGCTACCGCGCGCTACAGCCTGGGTCGGCCCGCCGAGAATCGCCGCCCCCGCCCAAATGCCGCCCCCACAGCCCCAGCCGACGACCCGCCACAATGGCCAAACCTTCGGCAAAACTCCCACACCGTCGCCGCGGCAGCCCGGCCAGCGCGGCCGGCGCCACAGCCACACAAGCCGAGGCGTGCGGCGATGACGGCCGTGCAAACGCGCCTCCGCCGCCCCATCGCCTTCCGTCGCCCTCCCGCCGTTTCCCGATCGGCCCGCAGCCGTCGGGCCACATCGCGCGCCGTCCTCCTCCTCTCGCCCGCCAACATTCACAGCCGTTTCTCAACAATTGCCCGCCGCAAACGGACGCCGCCTGCGCAACAGGCGCCGCCGCCCCTCGCCGCTTCCGACCCAACCCCTCGACCGAGGCAAACCGCAATCCGAATCTACAGACCAACCCAATCTGCCGTCAGCACACACGACAGCCGACCTTACACGTTGCGCGTTACACATTACGTTTACACGTCTAGGTTAGGTTCGGTTAGGTTAGGTGGACGTGGGTTAGGTTAAGGGGACTTGGGTTAGGTTAAGCGTCAAACTTAGGTTAAGCATTCAAACACGTCAGGCGTCAGAGGTTAGGTTAGGTTAGGTTAGGTTAGGTTAGGTTAGGTTAGGTTACGTTAGGTTACGTTACACGTTAGGTTAAGGGGTCAGTGCTAGGTTAAGAAGCGTCAAACGTAGGTTAAAAAAGCGTTCAAAACGTGAGGCGTGAGCCGCCGGACAGCTTACCTTACGTAGACGTTTGGGGCTCACAGGCTGAGCTCACCTCACCACACCACAGGTTAGGTTCGGTTCGGTTCGCTCGGCTCAGCGTAAAGCGCCGAGGTCAGGGTTACGTTCGTTCACCTTCGGGCGCCACACTTTCGGTTGAAAGGTCGCGACGGGACGACGTCGGCAGGCACCGCCGCAAACGGACAAAAACGTACAGACGACGTCGAAAACCGCCGACAGACGGGGGAGCAGCACGACCACGACCAGATACCGAGCGCGAACGAGACGCACGCGAACCACCCCCACCGGCCAAAGGGCACCACACAACAACCCAGAGCACCACGTGTCGACACCACAGCAACCCGCCGCTCACGCGACATGGCTGGCACCGAAGGGCAACCGCCCGCAACTGCGCTTTCCGCGCCGGCCCGGATGCACGTCGTGCTACAACAACACCACTACCGTACACAGCCGCTGTTCACAACATCACTATCATGCGCGCCCGCGGCTCGCCGCCGTCGCAGTCGCAGCCCCAACGCCAGCACTTTTGCACCACCATTCACACGCACCGCAACACAGCTCGCCGACACAGCCGAACAAAACAAACACCACACAACAACAGCAACAACGCCGCCGCCTCTACTCGTGCCGGCGACCCACCCCGCCGATGGCGCACCTTTCGCCAGCCGGCAATCGACACACACGCACGCACCCACCCACCCCCCGGGGCCCAGTGCAAAAAAAAACACACAAAAACAAAAACAAAAAAAAAACAACACAAACGACACGGGAAGCGCACACCGCCACTTCGCGCGCACGCCACCAACCAGTCGTCGTCTCAAAATAACAAACACAAACAAAATAAACTAACAACTAGGGCAACACAAAACAAAAACGCCTCGCACGAACCGCCCACAAAAAGGACAAGCACACGCACAGCCTCTGCTGACGACCACGACGCAGCGGCACGCTGCTCCTGTCCCGCGCCCCGCGCCCCGCGCCCCACTCGATTCACAACTCACGCGACACCGTCAACGACGGGCTCGCTTCCCGCAACCTACCACCTTTCCGCCACGACGCACAGCCCCAGCCCCACCCGACCCGACGACGCCCGTGGCAACGACTGCACTTTCACCACCGCCTCCCCCTTCCCCCCCAAAACACACACACACACACAGCCAGCCAAAAACGCACTCGCGACCCACACATGCACGTGCATCGGCACACGCCAACCAGTCAACGTCGACAACCACACGCAAGGCTCGAAACGAAACCGGCGTCCTTCCACGTTGCCATCAAGCTACCTACACGACACAAGACACAAGGAACAAACACAACAGCCGGCCCCACTAATTCCCACTCTCACGCCGCAAAAAGCACACCGAAACCGCCAAACGCACGCACATTCCCCTTCGCACTGACACCGACCGGCTCGCTACCACACACCTCTCGGCAGCCGTTTCACGCCAATTCGCCACACCGCCCACACAGTCGACAAGCGCCCGCCCTGTACGGCACACGCAACGACGCAGCGCAGCAAAGGGCGCCCGCAACACATACCTCTCCTCTCTCTCCCTCTCCGCCGCCCGACGCGCCAACCGCCACGCCACACCGCCAGCCACTCGCAAATTGTGCACTGCCACCAGCCACACGTCCAACACGCCGCGCCGCCTCCGGCCACCCGCCAGGGGGCGCTCACGTCCGCGACAACAGCGCGGCCCGCCGGGCCGAACCGAACCGAACCGAGCCGCCGCTGCTCTGCACTCGGCCTGCTGCAGACCGGGCTCGTCTCTCTGTACGCGTCTGCCTGCGCATCAACACAACACGACCTTTTTTTTTTTTTTCTCTCTACCGCCATCCCCTTCTTCTCGCGTTTTACTCGTTGTTGCAGCAGCGGCGCACACCTACACATCCACAGCCCCAGCCGAGCCGAGCCGGCCTCACCTCAGGGGCCCGCCGCCAGCGTCTCCTCCTCGGGCACAGGTGCGGTGCTGTGGCCGCCCATCCAACCGCATTGCTGGCCGTCCAGCCGCCAGGCGTTCCCACTGCCGCGAGCCACGCCGCGCACCGACCCTGCTGCAGAAAACGAAGCATAGCCAGAGACCGACCGATACACAAAGCAAGCCGTCGCCTCGCCTCTTGTCCTTCCTGCCTTCCTTTCGCCCCCCCCCCCCCCTCCTTTTTTTTTTTTTATTTTGTTTTCTTCTTTCTTTCTTTCTTTGGCCCTCTCTCCTTCCCGCCCCCATGGCGGTTACGGCACCGCCTGCAGCGGCAGATTTTTTGCGCCCACACGCCTACTCCTACCACCATTAACCTTGCCCTGCCCATCAACGTCGCAGTCGAACCGACGCTTGCCAACACACTGCCCACGTTCCTTTCTCTTTTCGGCCTACGCCCCATTACGCGCCGCCGCCACAGCACCTTCCCTTCCCACAAACACACCGACGTCATCACACGCACCCACAAACAGGGGCCACGACCGTGTTCCTCGCCCACTCCCATCCCGCACGGTACGCACATTCCCAACTACTACCGCGCACCCTCCCTTTCCAATCTGTGTGTCTCTGTGTCTGTGTCCTGTGTCCTGTCCGCGCGTGACGCCTCTCAACATCCGCCGTCCCCCGTCCCGTTTTCGCCCCCATGCCGTCGTCGCGCCGCCTCCTCCCCGTCCACCGCCGCCCCTGTCCGCCCCGCACCACACCATACACCGCTGCTTGTCCCGGCCGTTGCCACCAAAGGCGCCGACCGCAAACGCGCCACGCCGCAGCCCCCGTGCGTCTCGCTCGCTTGCATCTCCGTGCCGACGCTGCCTCTCTTCCCGCTCGCACTCGACCTCGACAACACAGTCTTTGGCTCCGCCACTGCGTGTTCCGGTGGTACGCACGCTGCAACACGTATGTATTCGTTACCAGAGCGATGGCGAGGCATGACAGCATCTCTGTCTGACCAGAGAGTTATTTATCGTTGCTAGTCGGCGCTTGGACCGCGCCAGACGACAGTAGTGGCACGCACCGGGTCGCCAGGAACAGTTGTTATATATATTGTAGCGCGAGTCGGGAGAGGTAGTAGTCGGTCGACAGTAGTAGCGGGGTGGACGGTTGTACTGAGCGGGCGTCGGCGGCGTGCTCTGCTCGTCTCGCGACTCTGGTCACGGTTCGGGACGATGTATAGTATATTGTGTTATAATCAAAAGGTAGTGTGAAGCTGCATTGCGCAAATCTGATAACGTATGTTCATTGTACTTATTTTGTTCAACAACAAAAGCCCCACTATTACTTTTTTCTAAAGCAACTTTTGTCTTTTAAACGAAAAACATTCACTTTTTAAAGACTACTTCCTATGGCATTTCCCTCCAAGGAGTGCAATTAATTACCAGCCAGCACTCATTCATTGCACACAGCTGTGTAAGGGGTATCTACAATTGAGGAGCGGATATAAATGCAACTTTTTTGTTTTTTTTTTTTTTTTTTTGTGTGTTGTAACCTCCCGCAAAATTTAAAATAATGGACAATGTTATTTACGGATGCTAATGGACATTGCGCTAATTGTAACCTCGCCCACAATGAGAGGTATTGAAAATGGCAACAAAAAATGTGAAATTCGCAATCCGACTCAAATATAAATTCTTCACAACATTTAAAGTCCGTTCAGTGACAAGAAACTTCAATTGAGCCGAAATATCGGTCTTTGGCCCTGTGCAAAACAATCAGAATTAAAGTCTTACCTCAGAATAAATGGATGTCACATTTCTGCTCTTGTTGTTGCGCAGCGCTTGGAGGAACTGCATTTGCAAATAATAATATTCTCTTTTTTTGTGATTTTAGTGAAATTTTTCTTCAAAGAAGTGGAATGAAATGGGAAGTGCAACGAACTCTTTAGTTCAATAAAAACATTACATTTTTGAAAAATGCTTTTGAAATAAAAATTATTTTTGGGGAACTTGTTGGAGAATTAATTACAATAAATATAATTTTTCATTATCTAATGATTATATTAATTAACAGTATAACCTCCTTCACCATCTTGACCAGTGTTGCCGACCGCCTACATCACACAACCGCACTCGGCTGCTACTACTGACCGACCGCTCTGCATGACGACTATTAGCGTACTGCACGCGACGACTACTGACAGAGTACAGCCCTCAACTAGACAGAGCTACAGACTCGCAACGACTGACTGACTGACTGACTGACTGACTGACTGACTGAGAACCGCTCGCAACACTCGCGCGGTCCAGCGCAAACTCTCTGGTCACAGATGCTACAATGTCTCGCCATCGCTGCTATGTTACATACGTGTTTCAGTGTCTTTTTCATTGGGGTAACGATCTTTGGCTCTTTTTATTCTGAATACAGGGCCAAAGGTCAACGCTGCTGCCCTTATACAATTTATCAGGTTCCATTATGTCTGTTGCAATGTTACATACGGTTCATTCTTTCATTAATATTATCGTTGGGTTTGTTTTGTAGGGACGTTAACATTCTGGCACATTTTTATTATCATCGGACTCTCTGCTATTTGTGCAGGGAGGTTATACCTGGGTCCATTTCCATTTCCATTTCCATTTACATTTTAATATTGATAGACTTTTTGTTTTTCTTTTTTGTTTCTTGTTGTTTTTCCTTCTTTTTTCTTGTTGTTTTTTTTTCTTTCTTTTTTTTTGTTTTGTTTTGTTTTTCCCGCTCTCACCACCACCGCCGCATCACGCCTTCCGTTTTCTTCTTGGTTTCTTTTCTGTTCTTCAACTGCTTCAACATCACCGCGCCCCATTTCCACACCACAGCCATCAGCCTCCAAGACGGGCAGGCGCAGTGTGCCATTTCCGGCGCACAAGCACACCCGTACTGTACTCTCCTCGCCCCCACGCCACCAACAACACAGCGACCACGCGGCTTTCAGGCATGGCATGGCACGGCACGGCACGGCACCGGCGAAATGCGCCGCCCCCGCCCCTCCGCGCATCCGTCCGTCTCGCCACGTTCACTGACAGCCGCGTCTGCGGCTACACCACGACAACCACAACACAACACCGCTCCCCTCCCTGGCAACTCATTGTTTTTCTCCTCCTCTTTTGCACAAACCACAACGCCGAGCACAGGCGCAAGCCACCCACACCGCGCCCCTCCCCGTCCCGTCTTTGGCCGCCGCTCCTCGTTTCCTCGTTTGCCCCCTCCCATCTCCCGAAATGCCATGCCAGCAGCGTTACGCATGCCCCTCCCCTGTCCACACAACACTACCGCCAAACGAACAGCCTTCCGGGCCACATGCAGGGCACGCCCACCTCCAAACACTGCCAATTCACGGACGCACGCACGCACACACACACACACACACACACACACACACACACACACACACACACACACACACTTTCCCGACACCTTTCTGTACGGAGGGTGCGTCATCTCGACCGTGACAGAGTGACGCCAACTATCGACGATCCATTTCCCCCCACTGGTAAAACACGTCCACTAACACCTACATACATCATTCAAGTACACAGACAATAGCATACACACAATGGGAGGGCACACGAACATGGACGGCACGGCACTGTCACACACTCTTCCTCAGAACCAACCATACCAACAAACGTTACGTACAACCGGGAAAGCGAAAGCGAAAGCAAAAGCAAAAAGCAAAGGCCAATGCAGCCGTCAAAGGTAACGTTCACCACGGCAGACACTTGCAGCCGCGCCGCCGTTAAACGCATTTCAGTGCGGCTCCAATACGCCTCCGACACGGGAACGTTCCGTTGCTCTACGAATGCGTTTCTCCCCTTTTTCCCTTCCTCTCTCTTTTGCCCCCCCCCCTCTGTCCTTTCCTCCTGCACTCTTGCCTCCTTCCTCACGTTCTGCCCAGACATTCGACCGATCAAAGTCAACCTGTCGTTACCGTTCTCAGCGCGACGGTGTACAACAGTATGACGGGTGTGCCCACGACTTCGGTTCAGTTGCGTGACGCCGGTCTATCGCGCCGATCGACAGTTACTCAGGGGGGCGACGGATCGGACCACGTCACCGACACACAAAACACTTTCAAACAAACAAATACATACCGGATGGACACAGACAAACACGTGTACAGACATTCGCCAAAAACGGCCGCCGCCGCCGCCGCCGTCGTCTAGCGTCGCGCTTACTGTACTGCACTGGACACGCGTGCATCTTGAATGACGACATCGGTGTGCGTGCGTCGTACGCAATCAGTCAGACACGGCTATCAAAAATCAGAGTCGAATGGTACATCATCGTGCGTGTCGCCGTACACGTACAGTACAATGCAACAACAATGCGTCTTCATGGCACGTTCATTTCAACGTCACTCACACACCTCCACGCTGCAGTTACGTCGCACCATTGTCAAACTCGGCGTACAGCAAAGGGAATAGTGGGCGGCAAACAAAAACCACAAAAAAAAACAACATTTCACATTTCACCCTCGCCATGTATGATGTGCAAAAAACAAACCCGCAAACGGCCGTCGTTACGGTGACACAAAAGTCGGCGATCGCACTGTCCCCCCTCGCAGACAGGTAACACACACACCAACAACACCAAATGGGTCAAAAACCACGCCAACGAGGCGTGCCACCATTCCACGCCACGGCGACCAACCTCGTGGCCGTACCCCGCGCAACACGCTTTGACGCGCCCCCCCACCCACAATCAAAATGCACACATACATCACAGCCGTCCACACAAACAACAACAACAATTCCGCCCTTCCCGCAAAAGGCAAGTTGGTGGCCCTGAAAAGGGCCGTTTTGCCGCTCTCGCAACGGAGGAGCATTCTCTCTCCATCCTTCCTTCCGTTCCAGAGCCACCTCCTTACTTGGAGCTCGTGTACTTGGTCACCGCCTTCGTGCCCTCGCTCACGGCGTGCTTGGCCAGCTCGCCAGGCAGCAACAGCCGCACAGCGGTCTGGATCTCGCGGGACGTGATGGTCGAGCGCTTGTTGTAGTGCGCCAGGCGAGAAGCCTCGGCCGCAATGCGCTCGAAAATGTCGTTCACGAAGCTGTTCATGATGCTCATCGCCTTCGACGAGATGCCCGTGTCAGGGTGCACCTGCTTCAGCACCTTGTAGATGTAGATGGCATAGCTCTCCTTCCTCTTGCGCTTCTTCTTCTTGTCGCCCTTCGAAATGTTCTTCTGCGCCTTGCCAGCCTTCTTGGCGGCCTTCCCGCTAGTCTTGGGCGGCATCTCGAACCAACGTACGGCGGCAGCAGCAACACCAGTAGCAAGCGCTCCGCTCTAGTCAGCGTCTCCCCACACAGTGGCACCCGCCGCCAGCCGCCGCCGCACCTTTACCAGCTCGCCCTGTTGCGGCCGCCGACCAATGGGGCGCGCGCGCAACCGGCCGCCGCACCCGAGCCCATAAAGCACCCCCACCCCGGCTGCGCCGGCACGCACTCCGCTGCTCGACTCGCTGCCGCTCGCACCGGTCGTTTTCGTTTCCTTCTCGTGTGCACCGTCGCTAGCCCATCGCCATGTCCGGACGCGGAAAGGGAGGCAAAGTCAAGGGCAAGTCAAAGTCCCGCTCAAGCAGGGCTGGGCTCCAGTTCCCGGTCGGCAGAATCCACCGCCTCCTGCGCAAGGGAAACTACGCAGAGCGCGTCGGCGCCGGGGCGCCCGTCTACCTCGCCGCCGTCATGGAGTACCTCGCGGCTGAGGTGCTCGAGCTGGCCGGAAACGCGGCCCGCGACAACAAGAAGACGCGCATCATCCCGCGCCACCTGCAGCTTGCCATCCGCAACGACGAGGAGCTCAACAAGCTCCTGTCGGGCGTCACCATCGCACAGGGTGGTGTCCTACCCAACATCCAGGCCGTCCTGCTGCCAAAGAAGACCGAGAAGAAGGCCTAAAGGAGGCCAGGCAATCGCAGCGCCGCGTGCTCCCCTGCACGCAACGCGCTTTGCCGGCTCGGCTCGGCCCGGCCCACAACAATCGGCCCTTTTCAGGGCCACCACACAAACCTACGTCCAAAGCAAAATTTCAGTCGTCCTCGCCGCACCTTGTTTTGTTTCAACTTTGCACTTTCACAGCACAGCCGCCGCCGGCGCACGTCCGCCATCTTGTCGTCCACACAGCCCGCACACACACACACACACACACACACACACACACACACACACATTTTGCACGGTCGCAGAGTCGCCTTCCAAACGACAACGGCAGCAATAATGACCATTGTTAAAGGGAGGCGTGTCGACACACCGCCCTCCACTCCCGCGCGCAACGGCCGTCGACACGAACGAAACAGCTGATCCGGCCGCCTATGCCCACACGCCTTGCCTCGGAAACCCCAACGCCGCCGCAAACACACAGAGCCAAACCACGCAAGCAAATAATTACCGCCTCTCTCGCACAACAACACACAGCCCGCCATCTCCGTCGCGATCGATACAAAGACACACAATAACAAACACAAACGAAGCAGCTCCACACACAGCCAGCCACATGACACGTTTCCTTTCCTTCTCCCCTCCCAGCCACATCACGTCGCTCAAACGGAAAGAAAGAAAGAAACAAACAAACAAACAAACAAACAAACAAACGAACAACACAGCGCACACACACGCAGCAACAACAACAACAACAACACAGACTCTTTCGCACTTTTCAACTTCCGAACAGTGTGGTGGCCCTGAAAAGGGCCGTTTTCTAGTCTCTCCCACCCACAAGCACGGCCGCGGGAAGGCCAGCGCCCGCTGCGACGCAGCCTAACCGCCGAAACCGTACAGGGTGCGCCCCTGCCTCTTCAGGGCGTACACCACGTCCATGGCCGTCACAGTCTTGCGCTTGGCGTGCTCAGTGTACGTCACCGCGTCGCGGATCACGTTCTCCAGGAACACCTTCAGCACCCCGCGGGTCTCCTCGTAGATCAGACCAGAGATGCGCTTCACGCCGCCCCTGCGAGCCAGGCGGCGGATGGCGGGCTTCGTGATGCCCTGGATGTTGTCGCGCAACACCTTGCGGTGCCGCTTGGCGCCACCCTTGCCGAGCCCCTTTCCTCCCTTGCCGCGGCCTGTCATCCTTCCTTCCTCGGGCAAAGCAAAACGTGCACAAACAGCAGCTGCAGCGGCTGGCGAGTCGGCTACGGTCTGCGCCCAGCGCGCCCGCCGCCCCCCTATATAGACTCTGGCCCGCCCTCCCCCCACCACGCGCAACCGAGGGCATATAAGCGCAGCACGGAGGCGCGCGGGCCCGTTGTCAAGGCAGCACCGGACGCCGCGCCGCACCTAACCTCCACGCACGCCGCTCCGCTACCGCCAACGCTACCGCCATGGCCCGCACAAAGCAAACGGCCCGCAAGTCCACCGGCGGAAAGGCGCCGCGCAAACAGCTCGCCACCAAGGCGGCGAGGAAGAGCGCGCCCGCCACCGGAGGCGTCAAGAAGCCCCACCGCTACAGGCCGGGCACCGTCGCCCTGCGAGAAATCAGGCGCTACCAGAAGAGCACAGAGCTGCTCATCCGCAAGCTGCCATTCCAGCGCCTAGTGCGCGAGATCGCCCAGGACTTCAAGACCGACCTGCGCTTCCAGAGCTCCGCAGTCATGGCCCTGCAGGAGGCCAGCGAGGCCTACCTCGTCGGCCTCTTCGAAGACACCAACCTGTGCGCAATCCACGCCAAGCGCGTCACCATCATGCCCAAGGACATCCAGCTCGCGCGCCGCATCCGCGGCGAGCGCGCCTAAACCGCGCCGCGGCACCGCACCGCACAAACAAAAACGGCCCTTTTCAGGGCCACTAACATCTCTCCGTCGCGAGCAAACTTTGTCGGTCGCCTGCCTCTCGCCCCGCAACCCAAAAACAAAAACCACCACTTCCCGTCCGTCCGCCACACACACCCGCTCACTCTGCCTGCCTGCTAGCAGCGCGCAACAATCACACATCATCCCTCCCCGGCGCTCAAAGCGCACAATACCCAACGGCCGACGTCACACCGCACGGGTGGCTGGCCGGCCGCCGCTTTCGTTTCGAAAACAAAAAAAACCCGCACTCCACTCCGACGGCCAACGGCCAGGCAGGCGCGCTCGCTCGCTCTACACGCCACCGAAATCCCCGCCGACTCCTTCCACATCTCAACGTGCCCCCCGTTGCAAAACATAACACACACAAAGAAACAAAACAAAGACCAGACACGACTAGACAAGACACACATCCGAGAAGAACGAACGCAGGCAAGCCAACCAACGTATTCAAACAAAACAACGTGACAGAAAACCAACCGTCGGCCGCCGCCACAAACACGGCGACAATCAACCACGACAACAACAACACCGCTTACCGCTACCGCCGCCCACACCCGCCACCGACCCCCGCAATCAAACCACCACGGCACGCAAACAGCATCCCCACGGGCATACAGACAGACACCCACACCAAACGCAACACGACAATCAAAACCTTCCCCGACGTGCTTTGATGGCCCTGAGAAGGGCCGTTTTGGGCCGCGCGTCTCTTGCGCGCCACTAGACGACGACGGGGGGTGGGGACGACGGGGTCAAGCGCCAAACCCTTCCTTTCCCATCTCTTTCTCCTCTACTCTACTCTACTTCTTCTTCTTGGGCGAAGCCTTCGCCTTAGACGGCGTCGTCGCCTTCTTCGGGCGCGGCGCCTTCGGCTTCTTCGTCGGAACCTTGGCGGCCTTCTTCGCCTTCGACGGCGACTTGGCCTTGGCCGGCTTGGCCGCAGCCGCCTTCTTCGCACCCGCGGGAGCGGCCGACGCCGCAGACGCCTTCTTGGCGGCGCCCGCCTTCCGACCGGTCGCCGCCTTCACGCCACCAGCCTTCTTTGCGCCGGCCGCACGGGCGCCCTTCTTCTCCTTGCTGGCCGGAGCGGCGCGCTTCTTCTTGGCACCGCCAGCACGAGCCTTGCCGCCCTCGGCCGCCCCCCCGCCGCCGGCGCCGGCAAGCTTGAACGAGCCGGACGCGCCCTTCCCCTTCGTCTGCACCAGCTCGCCCGCCACGACGGCCGACTTGAGGTACTTCTTGATAAACGGCGCCAGCTTCTCCGCGTCCAGCTTGTAGTGCGCGGCTATGTACTTCTTGATCGCCTGCAGCGACGACCCGCCGCGCTCCTTCAGACTCTTGATGGCGGCCGTCACCATCTCAGAGGTGCGCGGGTGCGCAGGCTTGGCGCGCGGCTTCTTCGCAGACGACGCAGACTTGGCCTTCTTCGTAGTGCCGGTGGCGGCGGGTGCCGCAGCAGTCTCGTTCGTAGCCGCCTGATCTGCCATTTCGACGACGCGCGTAACACACAGCGAGAGCGAGAGCGAGAGCGAGCGGGACGGCAGGCACGCAAGCACAGCACAGCACGGCAGAGCAGAGCAGAGAATCACAAGGGCCCAGCCAGTGTCGCGGGCGGGCGCGGACGGCCGAGAGAGCGGCCGCCACTCTGCGCGCCGCCGCGCCGCGCCTCCCGCGCTTGCTACCGCCCAACGTCCGACAGCCTGTGCGGAGCAGCCCCAAAGCTGCGCCACAACCGCCCGCGCCTTTCAAACCACCGAGGATGGGGCTACACACAGCCACACCACAGTCGCCAACCAGTCGCCACGGCAGCGCCGCAAACCACGGCCAAACTGCAGCTACCGCGCGCTACAGCCTGGGTCGGCCCGCCGAGAATCGCCGCCCCCGCCCAAATGCCGCCCCCACAGCCCCAGCCGACGACCCGCCACAATGGCCAAACCTTCGGCAAAACTCCCACACCGTCGCCGCGGCAGCCCGGCCAGCGCGGCCGGCGCCACAGCCACACAAGCCGAGGCGTGCGGCGATGACGGCCGTGCAAACGCGCCTCCGCCGCCCCATCGCCTTCCGTCGCCCTCCCGCCGTTTCCCGATCGGCCCGCAGCCGTCGGGCCACATCGCGCGCCGTCCTCCTCCTCTCGCCCGCCAACATTCACAGCCGTTTCTCAACAATTGCCCGCCGCAAACGGACGCCGCCTGCGCAACAGGCGCCGCCGCCCCTCGCCGCTTCCGACCCAACCCCTCGACCGAGGCAAACCGCAATCCGAATCTACAGACCAACCCAATCTGCCGTCAGCACACACGACAGCCGACCTTACACGTTGCGCGTTACACATTACGTTTACACGTCTAGGTTAGGTTCGGTTAGGTTAGGTGGACGTGGGTTAGGTTAAGGGGACTTGGGTTAGGTTAAGCGTCAAACTTAGGTTAAGCATTCAAACACGTCAGGCGTCAGAGGTTAGGTTAGGTTAGGTTAGGTTAGGTTAGGTTAGGTTAGGTTACGTTAGGTTACGTTACACGTTAGGTTAAGGGGTCAGTGCTAGGTTAAGAAGCGTCAAACGTAGGTTAAAAAAGCGTTCAAAACGTGAGGCGTGAGCCGCCGGACAGCTTACCTTACGTAGACGTTTGGGGCTCACAGGCTGAGCTCACCTCACCACACCACAGGTTAGGTTCGGTTCGGTTCGCTCGGCTCAGCGTAAAGCGCCGAGGTCAGGGTTACGTTCGTTCACCTTCGGGCGCCACACTTTCGGTTGAAAGGTCGCGACGGGACGACGTCGGCAGGCACCGCCGCAAACGGACAAAAACGTACAGACGACGTCGAAAACCGCCGACAGACGGGGGAGCAGCACGACCACGACCAGATACCGAGCGCGAACGAGACGCACGCGAACCACCCCCACCGGCCAAAGGGCACCACACAACAACCCAGAGCACCACGTGTCGACACCACAGCAACCCGCCGCTCACGCGACATGGCTGGCACCGAAGGGCAACCGCCCGCAACTGCGCTTTCCGCGCCGGCCCGGATGCACGTCGTGCTACAACAACACCACTACCGTACACAGCCGCTGTTCACAACATCACTATCATGCGCGCCCGCGGCTCGCCGCCGTCGCAGTCGCAGCCCCAACGCCAGCACTTTTGCACCACCATTCACACGCACCGCAACACAGCTCGCCGACACAGCCGAACAAAACAAACACCACACAACAACAGCAACAACGCCGCCGCCTCTACTCGTGCCGGCGACCCACCCCGCCGATGGCGCACCTTTCGCCAGCCGGCAATCGACACACACGCACGCACCCACCCACCCCCCGGGGCCCAGTGCAAAAAAAAACACACAAAAACAAAAACAAAAAAAAAACAACACAAACGACACGGGAAGCGCACACCGCCACTTCGCGCGCACGCCACCAACCAGTCGTCGTCTCAAAATAACAAACACAAACAAAATAAACTAACAACTAGGGCAACACAAAACAAAAACGCCTCGCACGAACCGCCCACAAAAAGGACAAGCACACGCACAGCCTCTGCTGACGACCACGACGCAGCGGCACGCTGCTCCTGTCCCGCGCCCCGCGCCCCACTCGATTCACAACTCACGCGACACCGTCAACGACGGGCTCGCTTCCCGCAACCTACCACCTTTCCGCCACGACGCACAGCCCCAGCCCCACCCGACCCGACGACGCCCGTGGCAACGACTGCACTTTCACCACCGCCTCCCCCTTCCCCCCCAAAACACACACACACACACAGCCAGCCAAAAACGCACTCGCGACCCACACATGCACGTGCATCGGCACACGCCAACCAGTCAACGTCGACAACCACACGCAAGGCTCGAAACGAAACCGGCGTCCTTCCACGTTGCCATCAAGCTACCTACACGACACAAGACACAAGGAACAAACACAACAGCCGGCCCCACTAATTCCCACTCTCACGCCGCAAAAAGCACACCGAAACCGCCAAACGCACGCACATTCCCCTTCGCACTGACACCGACCGGCTCGCTACCACACACCTCTCGGCAGCCGTTTCACGCCAATTCGCCACACCGCCCACACAGTCGACAAGCGCCCGCCCTGTACGGCACACGCAACGACGCAGCGCAGCAAAGGGCGCCCGCAACACATACCTCTCCTCTCTCTCCCTCTCCGCCGCCCGACGCGCCAACCGCCACGCCACACCGCCAGCCACTCGCAAATTGTGCACTGCCACCAGCCACACGTCCAACACGCCGCGCCGCCTCCGGCCACCCGCCAGGGGGCGCTCACGTCCGCGACAACAGCGCGGCCCGCCGGGCCGAACCGAACCGAACCGAGCCGCCGCTGCTCTGCACTCGGCACGGCCACACCCTGCTGCAGACCGGGCTCGTCTCTCTGTACGCGTCTGCCTGCGCATCAACACAACACGACCTTTTTTTTTTTTTTCTCTCTACCGCCATCCCTTCTTCTCGCGTTTTACTCGTTGTTGCAGCAGCGGCGCACACCTACACATCCACAGCCCCAGCCGAGCCGAGCCGGCCTCACCTCAGGGCCCGCCGCCAGCGTCTCCTCCTCGGGCACAGGTGCGGTGCTGTGGCCGCCCATCCAACCGCATTGCTGGCCGTCCAGCCGCCAGGCGTTCCCACTGCCGCGAGCCACGCCGCGCACCGACCCTGCTGCAGAAAACGAAGCATAGCCAGAGACCGACCGATACACAAAGCAAGCCGTCGCCTCGCCTCTTGTCCTTCCTGCCTTCCTTTCGCCCCCCCCCCCCTCCTTTTTTTTTTTTTATTTTGTTTTCTTCTTTCTTTCTTTCTTTGGCCCTCTCTCCTTCCCGCCCCATGGCGGTTACGGCACCGCCTGCAGCGGCAGATTTTTTGCGCCCACACGCCTACTCCTACCACCATTAACCTTGCCCTGCCCATCAACGTCGCAGTCGAACCGACGCTTGCCAACACACTGCCCACGTTCCTTTCTCTTTTCGGCCTACGCCCATTACGCGCCGCCGCCACAGCACCTTCCCTTCCCACAACACACCGACGTCATCACACGCACCCACAAACAGGGGCCACGACCGTGTTCCTCGCCCACTCCCATCCCGCACGGTACGCACATTCCCAACTACTACCGCGCACCCTCCCTTTCCAATCTGTGTGTCTCTGTGTCTGTGTCCTGTGTCCTGTCCGCGCGTGACGCCTCTCAACATCCGCCGTCCCCCGTCCCGTTTTCGCCCCCATGCCGTCGTCGCGCCGCCTCCTCCCCGTCCACCGCCGCCCCTGTCCGCCCCGCACCACACCATACACCGCTGCTTGTCCCGGCCGTTGCCACCAAAGGCGCCGACCGCAAACGCGCCACGCCGCAGCCCCCGTGCGTCTCGCTCGCTTGCATCTCCGTGCCGACGCTGCCTCTCTTCCCGCTCGCACTCGACCTCGACAACACAGTCTTTGGCTCCGCCACTGCGTGTTCCGGTGGTACGCACGCTGCAACACGTATGTATTCGTTACCAGAGCGATGGCGAGGCATGACAGCATCTCTGTCTGACCAGAGAGTTATTTATCGTTGCTAGTCGGCGCTTGGACCGCGCCAGACGACAGTAGTGGCACGCACCGGGTCGCCAGGAACAGTTGTTATATATATTGTAGCGCGAGTCGGGAGAGGTAGTAGTCGGTCGACAGTAGTAGCGGGTGGACGGTTGTACTGAGCGGGCGTCGGCGGCGTGCTCTGCTCGTCTCGCGACTCTGGTCACGGTTCGGGACGATGTATAGTATATTGTGTTATAATCAAAAGGTAGTGTGAAGCTGCATTGCGCAAATCTGATAACGTATGTTCATTGTACTTATTTTGTTCAACAACAAAAGCCCCACTATTACTTTTTTCTAAAGCAACTTTTGTCTTTTAACGAAAAACATTCACTTTTTAAAGACTACTTCCTATGGCATTTCCCTCCAAGGAGTGCAATTAATTACCAGCCAGCACTCATTCATTGCACACAGCTGTGTAAGGGGTATCTACAATTGAGGAGCGGATATAAATGCAACTTTTTTGTTTTTTTTTTTTTTTTTGTGTGTTGTAACCTCCCCGCAAAATTTAAAATAATGGACAATGTTATTTACGGATGCTAATGGACATTGCGCTAATTGTAACCTCGCCCACAATGAGAGGTATTGAAAATGGCAACAAAAATGTGAAATTCGCAATCCGACTCAAATATAAATTCTTCACAACATTTAAAGTCCGTTCAGTGACAAGAAACTTCAATTGAGCCGAAATATCGGTCTTTGGCCCTGTGCAAAACAATCAGAATTAAAGTCTTACCTCAGAATAAATGGATGTCACATTTCTGCTCTTGTTGTTGCGCAGCGCTTGGAGGAACTGCATTGCAAATAATAATATTCTCTTTTTTTGTGATTTTAGTGAAATTTTTCTTCAAAGAAGTGGAATGAAATGGGAAGTGCAACGAACTCTTTAGTTCAATAAAACATTACATTTTTGAAAAATGCTTTTGAAATAAAAATTATTTTTGGGGAACTTGTTGGAGAATTAATTACAATAAATATAATTTTTCATTATCTAATGATTATATTAATTAACAGTATACCTCCTTCACCATCTTGACCAGTGTTGCCGACCGCCTACATCACACAACCGCACTCGGCTGCTACTACTGACCGACCGCTCTGCATGACGACTATTAGCGTACTGCACGCGACGACTACTGACAGAGTACAGCCCTCAACTAGACAGAGCTACAGACTCGCAACGACTGACTGACTGACTGACTGACTGACTGACTGACTGAGAACCGCTCGCAACACTCGCGCGGTCCAGCGCAAACTCTCTGGTCACAGATGCTACAATGTCTCGCCATCGCTGCTATGTTACATACGTGTTTCAGTGTCTTTTTCATTGGGGTAACGATCTTTGGCTCTTTTTATTCTGAATACAGGGCCAAAGGTCAACGCTGCTGCCCTTATACAATTTATCAGGTTCCATTATGTCTGTTGCAATGTTACATACGGTTCATTCTTTCATTAATATTATCGTTGGGTTTGTTTTGTAGGGACGTTAACATTCTGGCACATTTTTATTATCATCGGACTCTCTGCTATTTGTGCAGGGAGGTTATACCTGGGTCCATTTCCATTTCCATTTCCATTTACATTTTAATATTGATAGACTTTTTGTTTTCTTTTTTTGTTTCTTGTTGTTTTTCCTTCTTTTTTCTTGTTGTTTTTTTTTCTTTCTTTTTTTTTGTTTTGTTTTGTTTTTCCCGCTCTCACCACCACCGCCGCATCACGCCTTCCGTTTTCTTCTTGGTTTCTTTTCTGTTCTTCAACTGCTTCAACATCACCGCGCCCCATTTCCACACCACAGCCATCAGCCTCCAAGACGGGCAGGCGCAGTGTGCCATTTCCGGCGCACAAGCACACCCGTACGGTACTCTCCTCGCCCCCACGCCACCAACAACACAGCGACCACGCGGCTTTCAGGCATGGCATGGCACGGCACGGCACGGCACCGGCGAAATGCGCCGCCCCCGCCCCTCCGCGCATCCGTCCGTCTCGCCACGTTCACTGACAGCCGCGTCTGCGGCTACACCACGACAACCACAACACAACACCGCTCCCCTCCCTGGCAACTCATTGTTTTTCTCCTCCTCTTTTGCACAAACCACAACGCCGAGCACAGGCGCAAGCCACCCACACCGCGCCCCTCCCCGTCCCGTCTTTGGCCGCCGCTCCTCGTTTCCTCGTTTGCCCCCTCCCATCTCCCGAAATGCCATGCCAGCAGCGTTACGCATGCCCCTCCCCTGTCCACACAACACTACCGCCAAACGAACAGCCTTCCGGGCCACATGCAGGGCACGCCCACCTCCAAACACTGCCAATTCACGGACGCACGCACGCACACACACACACACACACACACACACACACACACACACACACACACACTTTCCCGACACCTTTCTGTACGGAGGGTGCGTCATCTCGACCGTGACAGAGTGACGCCAACTATCGACGATCCATTTCCCCCCACTGGTAAAACACGTCCACTAACACCTACATACATCATTCAAGTACACAGACAATAGCATACACACAATGGGAGGGCACACGAACATGGACGGCACGGCACTGTCACACACTCTTCCTCAGAACCAACCATACCAACAAACGTTACGTACAACCGGGAAAGCGAAAGCGAAAGCAAAAGCAAAAAGCAAAGGCCAATGCAGCCGTCAAAGGTAACGTTCACCACGGCAGACACTTGCAGCCGCGCCGCCGTTAAACGCATTTCAGTGCGGCTCCAATACGCCTCCGACACGGGAACGTTCCGTTGCTCTACGAATGCGTTTCTCCCCTTTTTCCCTTCCTCTCTCTTTTGCCCCCCCCCCTCTGTCCTTTCCTCCTGCACTCTTGCCTCCTTCCTCACGTTCTGCCCAGACATTCGACCGATCAAAGTCAACCTGTCGTTACCGTTCTCAGCGCGACGGTGTACAACAGTATGACGGGTGTGCCCACGACTTCGGTTCAGTTGCGTGACGCCGGTCTATCGCGCCGATCGACAGTTACTCAGGGGGGCGACGGATCGGACCACGTCACCGACACACAAAACACTTTCAAACAAACAAATACATACCGGATGGACACAGACAAACACGTGTACAGACATTCGCCAAAAACGGCCGCCGCCGCCGCCGCCGTCGTCTAGCGTCGCGCTTACTGTACTGCACTGGACACGCGTGCATCTTGAATGACGACATCGGTGTGCGTGCGTCGTACGCAATCAGTCAGACACGGCTATCAAAAATCAGAGTCGAATGGTACATCATCGTGCGTGTCGCCGTACACGTACAGTACAATGCAACAACAATGCGTCTTCATGGCACGTTCATTTCAACGTCACTCACACACCTCCACGCTGCAGTTACGTCGCACCATTGTCAAACTCGGCGTACAGCAAAGGGAATAGTGGGCGGCAAACAAAAACCACAAAAAAAAACAACATTTCACATTTCACCCTCGCCATGTATGATGTGCAAAAAACAAACCCGCAAACGGCCGTCGTTACGGTGACACAAAAGTCGGCGATCGCACTGTCCCCCCTCGCAGACAGGTAACACACACACCAACAACACCAAATGGGTCAAAAACCACGCCAACGAGGCGTGCCACCATTCCACGCCACGGCGACCAACCTCGTGGCCGTACCCCGCGCAACACGCTTTGACGCGCCCCCCCACCCACAATCAAAATGCACACATACATCACAGCCGTCCACACAAACAACAACAACAATTCCGCCCTTCCCGCAAAAGGCAAGTTGGTGGCCCTGAAAAGGGCCGTTTTGCCGCTCTCGCAACGGAGGAGCATTCTCTCTCCATCCTTCCTTCCGTTCCAGAGCCACCTCCTTACTTGGAGCTCGTGTACTTGGTCACCGCCTTCGTGCCCTCGCTCACGGCGTGCTTGGCCAGCTCGCCAGGCAGCAACAGCCGCACAGCGGTCTGGATCTCGCGGGACGTGATGGTCGAGCGCTTGTTGTAGTGCGCCAGGCGAGAAGCCTCGGCCGCAATGCGCTCGAAAATGTCGTTCACGAAGCTGTTCATGATGCTCATCGCCTTCGACGAGATGCCCGTGTCAGGGTGCACCTGCTTCAGCACCTTGTAGATGTAGATGGCATAGCTCTCCTTCCTCTTGCGCTTCTTCTTCTTGTCGCCCTTCGAAATGTTCTTCTGCGCCTTGCCAGCCTTCTTGGCGGCCTTCCCGCTAGTCTTGGGCGGCATCTCGAACCAACGTACGGCGGCAGCAGCAACACCAGTAGCAAGCGCTCCGCTCTAGTCAGCGTCTCCCCACACAGTGGCACCCGCCGCCAGCCGCCGCCGCACCTTTACCAGCTCGCCCTGTTGCGGCCGCCGACCAATGGGGCGCGCGCGCAACCGGCCGCCGCACCCGAGCCCATAAAGCACCCCCACCCCGGCTGCGCCGGCACGCACTCCGCTGCTCGACTCGCTGCCGCTCGCACCGGTCGTTTTCGTTTCCTTCTCGTGTGCACCGTCGCTAGCCCATCGCCATGTCCGGACGCGGAAAGGGAGGCAAAGTCAAGGGCAAGTCAAAGTCCCGCTCAAGCAGGGCTGGGCTCCAGTTCCCGGTCGGCAGAATCCACCGCCTCCTGCGCAAGGGAAACTACGCAGAGCGCGTCGGCGCCGGGGCGCCCGTCTACCTCGCCGCCGTCATGGAGTACCTCGCGGCTGAGGTGCTCGAGCTGGCCGGAAACGCGGCCCGCGACAACAAGAAGACGCGCATCATCCCGCGCCACCTGCAGCTTGCCATCCGCAACGACGAGGAGCTCAACAAGCTCCTGTCGGGCGTCACCATCGCACAGGGTGGTGTCCTACCCAACATCCAGGCCGTCCTGCTGCCAAAGAAGACCGAGAAGAAGGCCTAAAGGAGGCCAGGCAATCGCAGCGCCGCGTGCTCCCCTGCACGCAACGCGCTTTGCCGGCTCGGCTCGGCCCGGCCCACAACAATCGGCCCTTTTCAGGGCCACCACACAAACCTACGTCCAAAGCAAAATTTCAGTCGTCCTCGCCGCACCTTGTTTTGTTTCAACTTTGCACTTTCACAGCACAGCCGCCGCCGGCGCACGTCCGCCATCTTGTCGTCCACACAGCCCGCACACACACACACACACACACACACACACACACACACACACATTTTGCACGGTCGCAGAGTCGCCTTCCAAACGACAACGGCAGCAATAATGACCATTGTTAAAGGGAGGCGTGTCGACACACCGCCCTCCACTCCCGCGCGCAACGGCCGTCGACACGAACGAAACAGCTGATCCGGCCGCCTATGCCCACACGCCTTGCCTCGGAAACCCCAACGCCGCCGCAAACACACAGAGCCAAACCACGCAAGCAAATAATTACCGCCTCTCTCGCACAACAACACACAGCCCGCCATCTCCGTCGCGATCGATACAAAGACACACAATAACAAACACAAACGAAGCAGCTCCACACACAGCCAGCCACATGACACGTTTCCTTTCCTTCTCCCCTCCCAGCCACATCACGTCGCTCAAACGGAAAGAAAGAAAGAAACAAACAAACAAACAAACAAACAAACAAACGAACAACACAGCGCACACACACGCAGCAACAACAACAACAACAACACAGACTCTTTCGCACTTTTCAACTTCCGAACAGTGTGGTGGCCCTGAAAAGGGCCGTTTTCTAGTCTCTCCCACCCACAAGCACGGCCGCGGGAAGGCCAGCGCCCGCTGCGACGCAGCCTAACCGCCGAAACCGTACAGGGTGCGCCCCTGCCTCTTCAGGGCGTACACCACGTCCATGGCCGTCACAGTCTTGCGCTTGGCGTGCTCAGTGTACGTCACCGCGTCGCGGATCACGTTCTCCAGGAACACCTTCAGCACCCCGCGGGTCTCCTCGTAGATCAGACCAGAGATGCGCTTCACGCCGCCCCTGCGAGCCAGGCGGCGGATGGCGGGCTTCGTGATGCCCTGGATGTTGTCGCGCAACACCTTGCGGTGCCGCTTGGCGCCACCCTTGCCGAGCCCCTTTCCTCCCTTGCCGCGGCCTGTCATCCTTCCTTCCTCGGGCAAAGCAAAACGTGCACAAACAGCAGCTGCAGCGGCTGGCGAGTCGGCTACGGTCTGCGCCCAGCGCGCCCGCCGCCCCCCTATATAGACTCTGGCCCGCCCTCCCCCCACCACGCGCAACCGAGGGCATATAAGCGCAGCACGGAGGCGCGCGGGCCCGTTGTCAAGGCAGCACCGGACGCCGCGCCGCACCTAACCTCCACGCACGCCGCTCCGCTACCGCCAACGCTACCGCCATGGCCCGCACAAAGCAAACGGCCCGCAAGTCCACCGGCGGAAAGGCGCCGCGCAAACAGCTCGCCACCAAGGCGGCGAGGAAGAGCGCGCCCGCCACCGGAGGCGTCAAGAAGCCCCACCGCTACAGGCCGGGCACCGTCGCCCTGCGAGAAATCAGGCGCTACCAGAAGAGCACAGAGCTGCTCATCCGCAAGCTGCCATTCCAGCGCCTAGTGCGCGAGATCGCCCAGGACTTCAAGACCGACCTGCGCTTCCAGAGCTCCGCAGTCATGGCCCTGCAGGAGGCCAGCGAGGCCTACCTCGTCGGCCTCTTCGAAGACACCAACCTGTGCGCAATCCACGCCAAGCGCGTCACCATCATGCCCAAGGACATCCAGCTCGCGCGCCGCATCCGCGGCGAGCGCGCCTAAACCGCGCCGCGGCACCGCACCGCACAAACAAAAACGGCCCTTTTCAGGGCCACTAACATCTCTCCGTCGCGAGCAAACTTTGTCGGTCGCCTGCCTCTCGCCCCGCAACCCAAAAACAAAAACCACCACTTCCCGTCCGTCCGCCACACACACCCGCTCACTCTGCCTGCCTGCTAGCAGCGCGCAACAATCACACATCATCCCTCCCCGGCGCTCAAAGCGCACAATACCCAACGGCCGACGTCACACCGCACGGGTGGCTGGCCGGCCGCCGCTTTCGTTTCGAAAACAAAAAAAACCCGCACTCCACTCCGACGGCCAACGGCCAGGCAGGCGCGCTCGCTCGCTCTACACGCCACCGAAATCCCCGCCGACTCCTTCCACATCTCAACGTGCCCCCCGTTGCAAAACATAACACACACAAAGAAACAAAACAAAGACCAGACACGACTAGACAAGACACACATCCGAGAAGAACGAACGCAGGCAAGCCAACCAACGTATTCAAACAAAACAACGTGACAGAAAACCAACCGTCGGCCGCCGCCACAAACACGGCGACAATCAACCACGACAACAACAACACCGCTTACCGCTACCGCCGCCCACACCCGCCACCGACCCCCGCAATCAAACCACCACGGCACGCAAACAGCATCCCCACGGGCATACAGACAGACACCCACACCAAACGCAACACGACAATCAAAACCTTCCCCGACGTGCTTTGATGGCCCTGAGAAGGGCCGTTTTGGGCCGCGCGTCTCTTGCGCGCCACTAGACGACGACGGGGGGTGGGGACGACGGGGTCAAGCGCCAAACCCTTCCTTTCCCATCTCTTTCTCCTCTACTCTACTCTACTTCTTCTTCTTGGGCGAAGCCTTCGCCTTAGACGGCGTCGTCGCCTTCTTCGGGCGCGGCGCCTTCGGCTTCTTCGTCGGAACCTTGGCGGCCTTCTTCGCCTTCGACGGCGACTTGGCCTTGGCCGGCTTGGCCGCAGCCGCCTTCTTCGCACCCGCGGGAGCGGCCGACGCCGCAGACGCCTTCTTGGCGGCGCCCGCCTTCCGACCGGTCGCCGCCTTCACGCCACCAGCCTTCTTTGCGCCGGCCGCACGGGCGCCCTTCTTCTCCTTGCTGGCCGGAGCGGCGCGCTTCTTCTTGGCACCGCCAGCACGAGCCTTGCCGCCCTCGGCCGCCCCCCCGCCGCCGGCGCCGGCAAGCTTGAACGAGCCGGACGCGCCCTTCCCCTTCGTCTGCACCAGCTCGCCCGCCACGACGGCCGACTTGAGGTACTTCTTGATAAACGGCGCCAGCTTCTCCGCGTCCAGCTTGTAGTGCGCGGCTATGTACTTCTTGATCGCCTGCAGCGACGACCCGCCGCGCTCCTTCAGACTCTTGATGGCGGCCGTCACCATCTCAGAGGTGCGCGGGTGCGCAGGCTTGGCGCGCGGCTTCTTCGCAGACGACGCAGACTTGGCCTTCTTCGTAGTGCCGGTGGCGGCGGGTGCCGCAGCAGTCTCGTTCGTAGCCGCCTGATCTGCCATTTCGACGACGCGCGTAACACACAGCGAGAGCGAGAGCGAGAGCGAGCGGGACGGCAGGCACGCAAGCACAGCACAGCACGGCAGAGCAGAGCAGAGAATCCCATCCGCCAGTCGTTATGTCCCAAGAAGAGGAGAGCAACACAGGATTTACCTGACGGCATTGCCTGCATTCGTCAGAGGAGAAAGGGTGTGTTGAACTTCTTTATTTGTTGTATGGCATCGGGGTATGCGGGATCATAAAAAGAAAATCATAGGGACGGAGCTGCAAGCAGCGTCCGCTGGGTGCACTCCCGAGTCTCAGCGGTCGAGGAGTGCAACAGGCCGCTGATAGCGGTCACGAACATCTTGAGGTGCGCCAACGTCTCGAATGAGGGGATTGGCAGAGGCGCGCGACCGTCGGTAAAAACGGCCGGCATTCTGCTGGATGCGGGGCATCACTTCCAGTTCATCAGCTGCATGGTGGAGGTATTGATGCGGAAACTGCGGGTGTACATGGAAGACCCGCCGGAGGATCTTATTCTGTTGCGCCTGAAGACGCTGAATATGCGTGGGAGCCGCATTGCCCCAGGCCTCACACGCGTAGTCCACAATTGGTCGTATAAATAAGCGGAAGATGAGGAGGCCATTCCGGATGGAGAGTTCAGACCCTTCATTAAGGAACGGGTACAGCGCACCCATCCGCTGGTGGACTTTGGCACGCACGGCGTCGATGTGTGGCTTCCACAGTAGGCGATCGTCCATGATAACGCCCAGGTACCGGACGGTCTTCTGCCAGGGGAGGGCGGTCCCATAGAGTCGAAGTGGCGGGGCCGGCATCGTCGTCTTCCTCGTAAAGACGATGGCCTGCGTCTTCAGGGGGTTGAACCGGATGCGCCAGCGAGCTGCCCAGATCTCGAGGTCGTCGCATGCCTGCTGCAACCGGGAATGCATGGCGGCATGCCACCGGCTCCTGGTGTAGAGCATCGTATCGTCGGCGTAGACGGCTTTCTCCACTCGGGGCGACGTCGGAAGGTCCGAGGTAAATATAGTATAAAGGACGGGGCCCAGGACGGAGCCCTGCGGCACCCCGGCGACGATAGGTCTGGCAGTGGAGAGAGCCGCGTCAACGCGGACAGCAAAAGTACGGTGCTGCAGGTACGACGCAATGAGGCGCACGTACGCTCGGGGAATGCCAAGGTGGTCCATCTTCCAGAGAAGTCCAGCATGCCAAACACTGTCAAAGGCCTTCGTGACATCTAGAAGAACCGCTCCACAGTACTCCCGGTTGTTGAAGGCGCGAGTGATGTACTCCACAACACGTACAATCTGCTGGGTCGTGGAGTGGCCGCTGCGGAATCCAAACTGTTCCGGGGGGAGGATTTCCCGAATATCCAGGATGGTCCGGAGTCGCTGAAGAAGAAGCCGCTCAAACAGCTTGCTGATGTGCGGAAGCAAACTGATAGGCCGGTAGGATTTTGGGTCCTTCCGATCCTTGCCCGGCTTAGGAACAGCAATAACGATGGAGTGCTTCCACGCTGCAGGGTAGGTGCGAGTCCGCAGAACCCAATTGAAGATGGCAGTGAGATGAACCACAGCCAGGAGCGGCAGGTTCTTCAGGACCCGGCCGGTAACGTCGTCAACACCTGGAGCCTTGGACGCCGGGAGAGCCTTGATGCTTGCACGGACTTCGGCCACTGAAATAGGTGGTATGTCGTCACGGTCCTCCTCCCCGTCCCCGTGGAGGATGGTCTGCACCGCTGCGTCAACCTGGTCGACGTGTAGCTGGTCCACATCTTCTTGAAGGGGGGTAAAATTCTCCTGAAAGATGTCCGCAAGGAGATTCGCCTTATCCTCATGTAGATAGGCCGTCCCAGTCGGTGTTGCAAGAGGGGGCATCCGTGTCCTGCGCTTCGTAAAAAAGCGGACCGCATTCCAGTGCATGGGGTCAGGGGTGAACGCCTGCAGTTTCTCAGCCCAGCGTCGATTCTTATGCTGGACAATTGCGGCCTTGATGTCACGGCGCAGGCTGTTGATGTGGCGCTTCAGCTGTGGGTCCCTGGTCACACGCCATTCCTTGCAGAGGCGATTACGTGTGCGGATGTCCTGGAGGATTTCCGCTGGGAGAGCGGAAGATGCGACTGTGCTGGTGCGCGGGCGGGGCGTCGCTCCCACCAGAGCTGCTGTGAGTGTATCAGCAAACTGGGCTGCAGAGGCCTCGTGAACTCCGACGCCATCCACCTGTCGCTGCAGGGCTGCAGTAACTCGACGCTGAAAGCACGGCCAGTCCGTGCGGTTGAGATTGAGGCGGCCTGTACTCTGCACCGGGGCGACGTCCAGTTGAAAGAGAACTGGCAGGTGGTCGGAGTTCAGGGCGTGGAGAACGTCAGCAGTCAGGAACTGATTAAGTCCCCGAGTAATAGCGATGTCAAGTACGTCAGGCCTCCCTCTGCTTGGATAACACGTTGGCTCCACGGGACCACAGACATACGCATTCACCTCTTCAGTGGCCTGGAGTAGAAGGCGCCCATTACGATTAGTGACCAATGAATTCCAGGCCGCATGTTTGCAATTGAGGTCACCTGCGATGAAATATTTGCCTGGAGTCCGTAGAAGGAGACGGGCATCATCGATGAGGAGCTGGCGGCGAGGGCTCCGGTAGACAGCCATAAACGTGACTGGTCCAGTGGCTGTTTCAACCTGGACAGCAGTGACTTCTATAGACCCGATGGCAGGCGGTTGAATTTCACAATGCGGGATGGAGGAGCGGATGAAGATCGCCGTGCCACCCCCCTGCGTCGGTCTGTCGGTCCGAAAGCATCGGTAATTTGCGATGTTGGAGCGGATGCCTGGTTTGAGAAACGTCTCATTCACCAGGCATATGTCCACGTCATGTTCAAACAAGAACTGCCGGAGCTCCTCAAGGTCGTAGGTGAGGTTGGCGGCGTTATAAGCCACGATGCGGAAATCATCCAAGCGGCGGCGTCTAGGCATGCTGGGCTACGGAAGTGTCTGCAGTAGGAGCCTGAAGGCTGCGTGAGATCGTCGCCTCCACCGTGGCGGCGATGGTTGCAGGCAGGTTGACGATGGCATGGGTCAACTCGGTCACCATCGTGGTCAGATGCTGCAGCAGCTGGAAAACGTCATGGAGCCCAACAGTAGGCACCGCAGTGGGTGAAGGAGAAGCTGGCTGGCGGTCCTGGCGCGGAAGAGGCGGCGGGACGCTTGGCACCTCGGCAGCTGCAGTAGCCCGTGGGTGGGAGACGCCCTTCAGGGCATCGGCCACTGTGATACCGGGCTGGATCCTCGCGGACCGGCGTTCCATGAGGGAGGGCCACGTACGGTTGTCAGTGGCCGGCCGTGTGGGCGGCGGTTGGCGCCGCCGGCGGGTATCAGCACGTCGGGAAGGCGGGACGGGAGGAAGACCCCGCTGCCGACGGCTAGCCTCCTTATGCTTCGCGCAGGAACGAAAATTGGCAGGATGACTGCCTCCACACAGGCCACAGACGGGCGGCTCTTCCTTGCTTCGTGGACAAAGGCGGCTGTCGTGGCCAGCACCACACTTGACGCACATAGGCGGCATAGTGCAGTGACGGGCCACGTGGTTGAACCCTTGGCACCGGAAGCATTGGACCGGGCCACGGGACTTCCGCAGACGTTCCACGGTGACGGAGAGGTCGTAAATCCTGGTTAGCTGGAATATTTCCCGATGCCGAGGAGTGTCCTGCAGGACGACGACGCGGTGGCCAGTAAGCTGATTGGTCCCGGGCATACGATGGTAATCCACCACCGTCGCGACGAAGCCGAGGTCCTCCAGTTCTTCCTTCAGTTCGTCATGGGTGAGAGACGCCGGAATGTGCTTCAACAGCGCCTTCAGAGTCGGCGGACATACCGCTGGATAGGTATACATGGGGATACCCTCTCGCCCAACCATATCCATTACAGTCACATAATCCTCAGTACAGGAGAGGCTGAGTTTGAGGGTATCACCCCCCGTCTGCTTGGCAGTAAATGACTGCTTACAATGTTCCTTTAACCACGTGTGCAGTTGCTTGTAGGAATTCTTAAACTGCAACACAATGGGCGGCACCTTCCGCTGCAGCTGAGGTTGGGACGGTTGCTGCTGCGCCCCCTGCTGTTGCTGCTGCTGCTGGGGCGGTGGAACGCCGTCCGCGCCGTCTTGAATGACGTCGTAGCGGTTAGACGTTGGCACCGCGTCCGTGTCAGGCCGCCGCTGCGGCTGCTTCGAGACCTTCTTCTTTGGTGGCTTCCGGAAACCGTCATCTGCTTCGGTGGCGGCGTCGCCGGTGCGCTTACGACTATGCTGCTGGTGGCCGTCGTCATCGTCGCCTGAAGAATCAGGAGTGCAATCCATACCGATATCCAAAGTCCTTGCACAGGTCGTCAACAGATCGTTCTCACGGAGGCGTTGCCTGGTCATCATAGGTGGGGGGCCGGATGAGGCCGCCGACGAAGTATTCTCCGCCGGACGGCGATCCGCCACACCCTCAGCCGGAGTAGCGTCCGTAGACATAACGAGCTCTCGCGCGACACGTCCGCTCTCGTCGGAAGACTAACTCCGAATGAGCAGAGAATCACAAGGGCCCAGCCAGTGTCGCGGGCGGGCGCGGACGGCCGAGAGAGCGGCCGCCACTCTGCGCGCCGCCGCGCCGCGCCTCCCGCGCTTGCTACCGCCCAACGTCCGACAGCCTGTGCGGAGCAGCCCCAAAGCTGCGCCACAACCGCCCGCGCCTTTCAAACCACCGAGGATGGGGCTACACACAGCCACACCACAGTCGCCAACCAGTCGCCACGGCAGCGCCGCAAACCACGGCCAAACTGCAGCTACCGCGCGCTACAGCCTGGGTCGGCCCGCCGAGAATCGCCGCCCCCGCCCAAATGCCGCCCCCACAGCCCCAGCCGACGACCCGCCACAATGGCCAAACCTTCGGCAAAACTCCCACACCGTCGCCGCGGCAGCCCGGCCAGCGCGGCCGGCGCCACAGCCACACAAGCCGAGGCGTGCGGCGATGACGGCCGTGCAAACGCGCCTCCGCCGCCCCATCGCCTTCCGTCGCCCTCCCGCCGTTTCCCGATCGGCCCGCAGCCGTC
The DNA here is from genome assembly GCF_021461385.2 of Schistocerca piceifrons. Taxonomy (NCBI): domain Eukaryota; kingdom Metazoa; phylum Arthropoda; class Insecta; order Orthoptera; family Acrididae; genus Schistocerca; species Schistocerca piceifrons. The sequence goes on from NW_025728915.1 coordinate 48,980, forward strand.
GGGCCACATCGCGCGCCGTCCTCCTCCTCTCGCCCGCCAACATTCACAGCCGTTTCTCAACAATTGCCCGCCGCAAACGGACGCCGCCTGCGCAACAGGCGCCGCCGCCCCTCGCCGCTTCCGACCCAACCCCTCGACCGAGGCAAACCGCAATCCGAATCTACAGACCAACCCAATCTGCCGTCAGCACACACGACAGCCGACC
>NW_025728916.1:0-98183 GCF_021461385.2 Schistocerca piceifrons
TTGCCACGGAGGTGAATGCAGCTAACCACTGTAGTTAGAGTCCTGACAGCGCAGGCACGTTCATTTGCTCGTATACATGTGATGGAGACCGTGTCTGACACTGCTGTGGCGTACAACTTGGCCTAGGCTTTGCCAGTTCCGCTTTAGACGCCGTGCAGTGTGGACGTGCCTAGTCTTCCGTTCCGGCGTAGCGTTACGTATAGTGGACTATCGTTTTTGTTTACGTGTTGTGTTGCAACTTCTGTGAGTGTTTCTCCGTCGTTGTTTCGTACCTTGTGCTACTTTCTGTCCTTATTTCAGTGTGTTTTGTGTAGCGGTTTCAACCGCATAGTTTGAAAATGTCGTCCCAGGTTATTCCTCGTCAGGCTACAGTTAGTTTTACTTTTGACAAGTCAACTCGCCATGTGCAACCTAGTTCCCTTGAGCTTCATGATTGGTTGGTAGATACCTTTGGTGTTCATTCGGATCAGGTGCACACTGCTTATTTTGATACCGAATTTTTTTTTTCTTTGTTAAGTTTATGGACCCACTTCAGGTTGATAAAATTCTTTCTAAATATGGTCATCAATTTCTCTTTCGGCATCGGGATGATTCTGTAAGTACCGTGCTGCTTTCCAATGCTTCCATTACGTACACCAGTGTTCGTGTTTACAACCTTCCACCAGAGGTGGATAATGTCTATCTTAAGGAGGGTCTACAAAAGTATGGTGATGTAAAGAGCATTCGCCTTGAACGCTGGTCAAGCCAACATCGCCTGCAATGTTACAGTGGTATTCATTCAGTCGAAATGCACATTAAGCAGAATGTTCCGTCTCACCTGCAGTTCGGTGGATATCGCGTCCATGTAACATATAGTGGTCAGGTTGGCACCTGTTTTTTCTGCAATGAAAGTGGTCACGTGCGTACCGACTGTCCGCGGAGGGTTTTTGTTTTAAAAAATTCTCTCGAACAGCGTCGCAAGTTAGCAGTCGCTGACTTCGTTGCGGGTGGTTCTGCTCTTGGTGTAGCACAGTCCAATGGTAGTAGCGCCCCGCCACAGATTTTGCGCACCCCTGAAACAGAATTTCCTCCTTTGCGTGCTAAATCTGATGTTCCGTCTGTCCCTCAGGTGGGTGTGCCACTTTTGAAAAATAAGAGGCGTCGCCCACACGATGGAAATCGTACGGATGAGGATCTCCCTGAGATGCCCCAGTCCAAGCGACCGGCATTCCTCCGAGCCACCGTGTACTGTAGCTGCTCCCTGCCCTCCTGAGGTAGCGGTTCCGGTGGCGGCTGCTGGTGCCCCTCCGGCCTCCGACGCAGCTTCTCTCGAGTCGGATCGTCGGTCGTGCCTGTTGGCGCCATCTTCCGAACCGACTTCGTTGTCACAACAAGTGGAGCCGCGACAACTTCCTGCTTCGCTGCCCCATACCTCTGCCAGCGGAGCTGCTCCGCTTCGTTCCAACTTTGCGGCCTCGGACCTTCCTGTTCACGTTTCGCCTCCGTGTAGTCCATGTTTGCTGGATGCTAGTGTAGGTGTTGACCATTCCGTTTTGCCGGATGTTTCCCGCGCGACCCCGGATCCCGCATGTGGACCGGCGCGGGTGGTGTCGGATACAGAACTTGACCCTCCTACGTCACCGGCGGCTGAAGCTTCCTTGCCCGTCAGCCGACGCAAGTTACGCGTTCAGCCGAACGTTAATTCTGTTCGCAAAAAACCGGAGCATAAGGGATCCGCGGAACGGGGTAGCAGTCCCCCTCCCTCTGATGCCTCCGTCTCCCCTGCTATGGACTGTGACATTGGTGCGTCGGTGTAGGTGATTTCTTCTCTCGCCTTTCTCTACATGGTTCAGGCATACACCTTTCTTACCTTAAATGTTAACCGTATTGAGTCCGACGTTCGCCTTGCCTCTTTGCGGCAGTTTATTTACGACTCCTGTGCGGACGTAGTGTTTTTGCAGGAAGTGCTGTTTTCTGATCTCCCTCTGCCTGGATTTCAAACTGTTTTTAATGTCGCACCGGAATATTCAACAGGAACTGCTCTTTTCTTTCGAGAGGGCATTCCTATTACTGACATTGAATTCCTTGACTCTGGCCGTGGGATTGATTTTTTATGTGATGAAATTCTTTCTGTCGATGTTATTCCTCCTAGTTTTTCTGACCATTGTGCTTTTACTGCAACTGTAAATCTTAGTCACCAACCTGCAAAACTTTATCGTTCCCAGTGTATGTTAAATGTTTCCCACCTTGCCGACAGTGCTATGGATGATGTTATAAGTGCCGTGTGGGAGCGATGTCTCTGCTCTGTCCCGCGTTACCCCTCCTTGCTGGTTTGGTGGACTGCGTTTGCCAAGCCCAAGATTCGTCAGATTTTGATTTTTTACTGTGCTGCAAGGGCGCGTGATTTTAAGAACACGTATGAATTTTACTACTCTGCCCTGCGTGAACTATATGACGCGGCGGGTACCTCTCCTCTGCGGATCCATGATGTTCGTCGTATTAAAGCCAAGCTCTTGAGCCTTAAACGACGACACATGGATGGTCTGCGAGTTAAGTCGAAACCTCACTCTCTTGTTGAAGGTGAACTGTCATCTTTGTACCACCTGCTACGGCATCGGACTCGTCGTCGTCGCTCCTTCATCTCTTCTCTTATGGTGGATGATGGACAGCAGCTTATTGCACAGGAGGAAATGATTCGTGCTCTTCATCAGTATTACACTAGTCTATATTATGCCGATGATTCTGGTGAGTCTCTTTCGGATGATGTCTTTGGGGATCTAACTGCGACTATCGATTCTGACGCGAACGGCGAATTTCTCCGGGAGTTCCAGGTAGATGATGTTTTCGATTTTATTGCTCGCTCTCCGTCCAGTAAATCGCCGGGTCCAGACGACCTGCCTAAAGAATTTTATCTCCGTTTTTGGCCTCTTTTGGGTAGAATTTTTACGCAGATTTTAAATGAGATTGTCAGGGGGATGGATGTGCCTGCCGATTTTAAAGTAGGGAAAATTGTTTTAATTCCGAAGTCCTCTGGTCGTTTATCTGCTGCCAATCTTCGTCCGCTCACATTGCTGAACTTTGACTACAAGACAGCTGCTAGAGCGCTCAATAGCCGATTGTCTTCTCTGCTTCGGGGTGTGATTGGTGCACATCAATGTTGTTTTCATGATAGATCTATTCTGACGCCAGTAGCCGAGTATCGGGATGTTGTCTCGGTTGCGGCGGTTACAAACGTACATTGTGCCTTTGCCTTCCTTGATTTTTATAAGGCTTTTGATCACGTCAGTCATGTGTTTTTAGATCGTGTTTTAGGTACAATAGGTTTTAACGCATCATCACGTGGTGTTCTTGGCAATTTGTATAGGGGAATAACAGCTCGGGTGTCAGTCAATGGGCAGCTGACGCCGCCCATTGCTATCCGCTGCGGGGTGCCTCAGGGTAGTCCGCTCTCTATGTCTTTATTCGTATTGTCCCTGGAATCGCTGCTTCGGACTATTGCTCTCAAGCTCAGGGTATGTCCCTCTCTGGTGGGAAGCTCTCTGTTAAGGCATATGCGGATGATGTCGTTGTTCTCCTCCGTCAACGTGATGATATCCCGTTGTTGAAAGGGGCAGTTGATGCATACTGTCGTGTCTCTGGAGCGCGTCTCAATCAGGGTAAATGTAAGTTCCTTGATATTCGAGGATTTCACGATGCTGATGTCCCTTGGGCCACTTTTGTCGATCGCCATACGTCCTTGGGGATTATCATTGATCGGTGTCCTCTAAAAATGGCGGCTCTCAATTGGAAATCTGTCACCGAGAAGATACAGGGGGCTCTGATGGTCCATGAGCAGCGCTCTGCTACCATTTTGCAAAAAGTCAAAATTTTAGACACCTACGTTCTATGTAAAGCTTATTATGTTGCTCAGCTGTTCCCACTTCCCATGATGGTGGCGAAAAGGTTGCGCCAATTGTCTAGCAGGTTCATATGGAAGGGCCATCTATTCAAGTTACGTTACGAGGTTATGACGAAACCGCGTATCTTCGGAGGCTTGGGCCTCTCTGACATTACTCGCAAGGCGTCTGCTTTGTACGTCCGCCGTACGACTCTAATTGTTACGCAAGAAGTGACTTCAATTACATCCAGGCTTTTTACTGTTGTGCATCCGGCGAGCCTTGCTCCACCTGTCGATGTCGGACGCCTCAATTTTAAGTTGAAACACATTCGGGAATTTTACATTGCGGTGAGTTACCTCGGAAACGTCTTCTTGCGGCGACCGGTGCCAACGACCAAGGGCTTGATTGCCCGCTGGGAGGGGCTGGCCGGTCCCAATCCAATAGAACTGGCGTCTCCATCCGTGTCCTGGAGGAACGTCTGGAAGAATGTTAGTCTGCCGATCCACTCTATGGCCGTGGCGTCCACGTGGTATAGGGTAATAAATAATTTGGTCCCCACCAATGTACGACTGCACCGTATTGGTCTTACTGACACGGACAACTGTACTCGGTGTGGTCTCCTGGCTACCCTTGAGCATTGATTCACCTGCTGTGGGCACCTTGCTAATTGGCGTTGGCTCAGGAAACAACTTGCTTTTGTCACTAGGTCTGCTGAAGCTGCTTATACTATTGACATCCTCGTCCGGCCCGATTCTTCCTTTTTTCCGCGAACGAAGCTCAATACCGTCATGTGGTTGATTGGACATTTCGTACATTTTGTCAACAGTTGTCATGAAGAGGATGGACACCTAGCGTTTCAGCAGTACATGCTTACTGCTTACTGGCAGCGCTTGCGATTGCCAGGCCTTCGTGATGATTTTACAAATATGCTTAGCCTGACATTTGAAAGAGAGGGCGTTGGCTAAGGTCACCTGTGTGAGCCATTTTCTTTTATACTGTTTCTGGATTTCCCGCCTTTATGTATACTTCTTCTCTACACCAGAACTGAAATTAAAAAAAAACGAAAAACAAAAAAATAAAAGTGGCTAGGATACCTGGCTTTCACCCAGGAGGCCCGGGTTCGATTCCCGGTACCGGAGCGGAATTTTATCGGAAAAAGTCACGACAAGTTTTGACCCTGCGAAAGGATGTTTCACGTACTCCTCGCATTATAGCTACCGGAAAAAATAGTGGCTAGGATGCCTGGCTCTCACCCAGGAGGCCCGGGTTCGATTTCCGGTACCGGGATTGCGCGTTCTTGTTGTTCCTCTTATGCGACTTTTGTCTCGACTGAAGCTACGCTGACGCGTGCAGAAAGCTACGTTAAGTATGACTCGCGGCAACACCTGACGGCGAGAGAGATGCGGCGTCTATCCACTTGTTATCGAGCCACATACCGGTACCTGTAGTCAAGAGGCTTGGAGGACTGCAAGACATTGCCACGGAGGTGAATGCAGCTAACCAGTGCAGTTAGTGTCCTGACAGCGCAGGCACGTTCATTTGCTCGTATACATGTGATGGAGACCGTGTCTGACACTGCTGTGGCGTACACCTTGGCCTAGGCTTTGCTGGGTATCGCCACTTGCATTGCAGCCAGCTGCCTTCGCGGGCGCCTCCGTGGCATTGGCCGTGATCGTCTAGTGGTTAGGACATTGCGTTGTGGCCGCAATAACCCAGGTTCGAATCCTGGTCACGGCAATTTTGAAAGTTTTGCCTTGCTGCCGTTGCAATGGCGAGTACTCGAAATGACAGTACTCTCTTGATTTTTTCACTCGTGTTCCGCAGGCCGCAGTTAGCACTACCACTTCATCCCCAACACGTAATGTCGCCTCCCAGAGCGCAGACGTCCGCTGCTCTCTGTAGTCGAAAAGGGCAGTCGTTTGAAGTGCGATGGATGAGCAGCCAGTCCCAGCAGAACAGGAAGCTGTGGCGTGCACTGTTTCTACAAATGCTAGGAACACTGGCGCACCAAGCAGCGCATGTAGCGTGGCCGAGCGCTTTAAGGCGCTGGTTTAAGGCACCAGTCTCTCTGTAGGCGCGGTTTCGAATCCCGTAGCTGCCGGGGGTTTTGATGTGATCGCGTTAACCTGCCGCTTTTCCTTCAAGTGTAACCTCCTTGAGCTCACATATGTTTGATACATGGAGCATTCTAGCTCCGCCTGACAGTTACAGCTACGATACTTTAGTGGTTAAGGAAAGCGCAGGTTCGAAACCTGGTCACGGCACGAAAACGTCTCTTGACGCTGTCTCCTTAACTGCGACAGCTACAGACAAGTGGCGTCGCTACCGTACGGCGGGCACGGCTTTTTCTTGCTGTGGATGGCCTAAAGAGACGCTTCCAGTGGGAGAGCAGTGGAAATACATGGCACGGCGATTGCCAAGATACTTCCATTTCGAAGTGATCTTTGTAGTACAAACGAAACGTTTTGCCGCTGCTGATCCAACGGTAACGTGGCCGAGCGGTCTAAGGCGCTGGTTTTAGGCACCAGTCTCTCCGGAGGCGTGGGTTCGAATCCCACCGTTGCCACTTTTTACGTCTCATTTTTGTGCCGTTGCGGTGTGTCCTCGTGGGGTAGGACGCAGCTCTTGTGACGCGCGTGTTGTGTAGGTAGCGTGGCCGAGCGGTCTAAGGCGCTGGTTTCAGGCACCATTCTCTTCGGAGGCGTGGGTTCCAATCCCACAGCTGCCGAACGTGTAATGTTTCCTGTGTCGAAGGCAGATGCACTCATTGCCCGCAAAGGAAACAGCACAACAAGGCGTGAGCGTCTGCTTGGTGAATTGTCGTAGAACAGTGCGTGGTGCAACGACAGGATTTGTAGGCACCTTTTGCTCTCATCATTGCTGGCGTTCGTCTCCACGAAATGCGTCCGGAGCACGCCGTTCTATAACGCGAGAGAGTGGATTTTTTACAGTTGTCGTCAGTTAACCGTGGGCGGCTGCTGCGTTCGCTGGAAAGAGCACTGCCGTCGTTGTCCGGTGTGGTCCAGTGGCTAGGATACCTGGCTCTCACCCAGGAGGCCCGGGTTCGATTCCCGGTACCGGAATTGCGCGTTTTTGTTGCTCCTCCTATGCGACTTGTCTCGACTTTGCTCGACTGACGCTACGCTGACGCGTGCAGAAAGCTACGTTAAGTATGACTCGCGGCAACACCTGACGGCGAGAGAGATGCGGCGTCTATCCACTTGTTATCGAGCCACATACCGGTACCTGTAGTCAAGAGGCTTGGAGGACTGCAAGACATTGCCACGGAGGTGAATGCAGCTAACCACTGTAGTTAGAGTCCTGACAGCGCAGGCACGTTCATTTGCTCGTATACATGTGATGGAGACCGTGTCTGACACTGCTGTGGCGTACACCTTGGCCTAGGCTTTGCTGGGTATCGCCACTTGCATTGCAGCCAGCTGCCTTCGCGGGCGCCTCCGTGGCATTGGCCGTGATCGTCTAGTGGTTAGGACATTGCGTTGTGGCCGCAATAACCCAGGTTCGAATCCTGGTCACGGCAATTTTGAAAGTTTTGCCTTGCTGCCGTTGCAATGGCGAGTACTCGAAATGACAGTACTCTCTTGATTTTTTCACTCGTGTTCCGCAGGCCGCAGTTAGCACTACCACTTCATCCCCAACACGTAATGTCGCCTCCCAGAGCGCAGACGTCCGCTGCTCTCTGTAGTCGAAAAGGGCAGTCGTTTGAAGTGCGATGGATGAGCAGCCAGTCCCAGCAGAACAGGAAGCTGTGGCGTGCACTGTTTCTACAAATGCTAGGAACACTGGCGCACCAAGCAGCGCATGTAGCGTGGCCGAGCGCTTTAAGGCGCTGGTTTAAGGCACCAGTCTCTCTGTAGGCGCGGTTTCGAATCCCGTAGCTGCCGGGGGTTTTGATGTGATCGCGTTAACCTGCCGCTTTTCCTTCAAGTGTAACCTCCTTGAGCTCACATATGTTTGATACATGGAGCATTCTAGCTCCGCCTGACAGTTACAGCTACGATACTTTAGTGGTTAAGGAAAGCGCAGGTTCGAAACCTGGTCACGGCACGAAAACGTCTCTTGACGCTGTCTCCTTAACTGCGACAGCTACAGACAAGTGGCGTCGCTACCGTACGGCGGGCACGGCTTTTTCTTGCTGTGGATGGCCTAAAGAGACGCTTCCAGTGGGAGAGCAGTGGAAATACATGGCACGGCGATTGCCAAGATACTTCCATTTCGAAGTGATCTTTGTAGTACAAACGAAACGTTTTGCCGCTGCTGATCCAACGGTAACGTGGCCGAGCGGTCTAAGGCGCTGGTTTTAGGCACCAGTCTCTCCGGAGGCGTGGGTTCGAATCCCACCGTTGCCACTTTTTACGTCTCATTTTTGTGCCGTTGCGGTGTGTCCTCGTGGGGTAGGACGCAGCTCTTGTGACGCGCGTGTTGTGTAGGTAGCGTGGCCGAGCGGTCTAAGGCGCTGGTTTCAGGCACCATTCTCTTCGGAGGCGTGGGTTCCAATCCCACAGCTGCCGAACGTGTAATGTTTCCTGTGTCGAAGGCAGATGCACTCATTGCCCGCAAAGGAAACAGCACAACAAGGCGTGAGCGTCTGCTTGGTGAATTGTCGTAGAACAGTGCGTGGTGCAACGACAGGATTTGTAGGCACCTTTTGCTCTCATCATTGCTGGCGTTCGTCTCCACGAAATGCGTCCGGAGCACGCCGTTCTATAACGCGAGAGAGTGGATTTTTTACAGTTGTCGTCAGTTAACCGTGGGCGGCTGCTGCGTTCGCTGGAAAGAGCACTGCCGTCGTTGTCCGGTGTGGTCTAGTGGCTAGGATACCTGGCTCTCACCCAGGAGGCCCGGGTTCGATTCCCGGTACCGGAATTGCGCGTTTTTGTTGCTCCTCCTATGCGACTTGTCTCGACTTTGCTCGACTGACGCTACGCTGACGCGTGCAGAAAGCTACGTTAAGTATGACTCGCGGCAACACCTGACGGCGAGAGAGATGCGGCGTCTATCCACTTGTTATCGAGCCACATACCGGTACCTGTAGTCAAGAGGCTTGGAGGACTGCAAGACATTGCCACGGAGGTGAATGCAGCTAACCACTGTAGTTAGAGTCCTGACAGCGCAGGCACGTTCATTTGCTCGTATACATGTGATGGAGACCGTGTCTGACACTGCTGTGGCGTACACCTTGGCCTAGGCTTTGCTGGGTATCGCCACTTGCATTGCAGCCAGCTGCCTTCGCGGGCGCCTCCGTGGCCATGGCCGTGATCGTCTAGTGGTTAGGACATTGCGTTGTGGCCGCAATAACCCACGTTCGAATCCTGGTCACGGCAATTTTGAAAGTTTTGCCTTGCTGCCGTTGCAATGGCGAGTACTCGAAATGACAGTACTCTCTTGATTTTTTCACTCGTGTTCCGCAGGCCGCAGTTAGCACTACCACTTCATCCCCAACACGTAATGTCGCCTCCCAGAGCGCAGACGTCCGCTGCTCTCTGTAGTCGAAAAGGGCAGTCGTTTGAAGTGCGATGGATGAGCAGCCAGTCCCAGCAGAACAGGAAGCTGTGGCGTGCACTGTTTCTACAAATGCTAGGAACACTGGCGCACCAAGCAGCGCATGTAGCGTGGCCGAGCGCTTTAAGGCGCTGGTTTAAGGCACCAGTCTCTCTGTAGGCGCGGTTTCGAATCCCGTAGCTGCCGGGGGTTTTGATGTGATCGCGTTAACCTGCCGCTTTTCCTTCAAGTGTAACCTCCTTGAGCTCACATATGTTTGATACATGGAGCATTCTAGCTCCGCCTGACAGTTACAGCTACGATACTTTAGTGGTTAAGGAAAGCGCAGGTTCGAAACCTGGTCACGGCACGAAAACGTCTCTTGACGCTGTCTCCTTAACTGCGACAGCTACAGACAAGTGGCGTCGCTACCGTACGGCGGGCACGGCTTTTTCTTGCTGTGGATGGCCTAAAGAGACGCTTCCAGTGGGAGAGCAGTGGAAATACATGGCACGGCGATTGCCAAGATACTTCCATTTCGAAGTGATCTTTGTAGTACAAACGAAACGTTTTGCCGCTGCTGATCCAACGGTAACGTGGCCGAGCGGTCTAAGGCGCTGGTTTTAGGCACCAGTCTCTCCGGAGGCGTGGGTTCGAATCCCACCGTTGCCACTTTTTACGTCTCATTTTTGTGCCGTTGCGGTGTGTCCTCGTGGGGTAGGACGCAGCTCTTGTGACGCGCGTGTTGTGTAGGTAGCGTGGCCGAGCGGTCTAAGGCGCTGGTTTCAGGCACCATTCTCTTCGGAGGCGTGGGTTCCAATCCCACAGCTGCCGAACGTGTAATGTTTCCTGTGTCGAAGGCAGATGCACTCATTGCCCGCAAAGGAAACAGCACAACAAGGCGTGAGCGTCTGCTTGGTGAATTGTCGTAGAACAGTGCGTGGTGCAACGACAGGATTTGTAGGCACCTTTTGCTCTCATCATTGCTGGCGTTCGTCTCCACGAAATGCGTCCGGAGCACGCCGTTCTATAACGCGAGAGAGTGGATTTTTTACAGTTGTCGTCAGTTAACCGTGGGCGGCTGCTGCGTTCGCTGGAAAGAGCACTGCCGTCGTTGTCCGGTGTGGTCTAGTGGCTAGGATACCTGGCTCTCACCCAGGAGGCCCGGGTTCGATTCCCGGTACCGGAATTGCGCGTTTTTGTTGCTCCTCCTATGCGACTTGTCTCGACTTTGCTCGACTGACGCTACGCTGACGCGTGCAGAAAGCTACGTTAAGTATGACTCGCGGCAACACCTGACGGCGAGAGAGATGCGGCGTCTATCCACTTGTTATCGAGCCACATACCGGTACCTGTAGTCAAGAGGCTTGGAGGACTGCAAGACATTGCCACGGAGGTGAATGCAGCTAACCACTGTAGTTAGAGTCCTGACAGCGCAGGCACGTTCATTTGCTCGTATACATGTGATGGAGACCGTGTCTGACACTGCTGTGGCGTACACCTTGGCCTAGGCTTTGCTGGGTATCGCCACTTGCATTGCAGCCAGCTGCCTTCGCGGGCGCCTCCGTGGCCATGGCCGTGATCGTCTAGTGGTTAGGACATTGCGTTGTGGCCGCAATAACCCAGGTTCGAATCCTGGTCACGGCAATTTTGAAAGTTTTGCCTTGCTGCCGTTGCAATGGCGAGTACTCGAAATGACAGTACTCTCTTGATTTTTTCACTCGTGTTCCGCAGGCCGCAGTTAGCACTACCACTTCATCCCCAACACGTAATGTCGCCTCCCAGAGCGCAGACGTCCGCTGCTCTCTGTAGTCGAAAAGGGCAGTCGTTTGAAGTGCGATGGATGAGCAGCCAGTCCCAGCAGAACAGGAAGCTGTGGCGTGCACTGTTTCTACAAATGCTAGGAACACTGGCGCACCAAGCAGCGCATGTAGCGTGGCCGAGCGCTTTAAGGCGCTGGTTTAAGGCACCAGTCTCTCTGTAGGCGCGGTTTCGAATCCCGTAGCTGCCGGGGGTTTTGATGTGATCGCGTTAACCTGCCGCTTTTCCTTCAAGTGTAACCTCCTTGAGCTCACATATGTTTGATACATGGAGCATTCTAGCTCCGCCTGACAGTTACAGCTACGATACTTTAGTGGTTAAGGAAAGCGCAGGTTCGAAACCTGGTCACGGCACGAAAACGTCTCTTGACGCTGTCTCCTTAACTGCGACAGCTACAGACAAGTGGCGTCGCTACCGTACGGCGGGCACGGCTTTTTCTTGCTGTGGATGGCCTAAAGAGACGCTTCCAGTGGGAGAGCAGTGGAAATACATGGCACGGCGATTGCCAAGATACTTCCATTTCGAAGTGATCTTTGTAGTACAAACGAAACGTTTTGCCGCTGCTGATCCAACGGTAACGTGGCCGAGCGGTCTAAGGCGCTGGTTTTAGGCACCAGTCTCTCCGGAGGCGTGGGTTCGAATCCCACCGTTGCCACTTTTTACGTCTCATTTTTGTGCCGTTGCGGTGTGTCCTCGTGGGGTAGGACGCAGCTCTTGTGACGCGCGTGTTGTGTAGGTAGCGTGGCCGAGCGGTCTAAGGCGCTGGTTTCAGGCACCATTCTCTTCGGAGGCGTGGGTTCCAATCCCACAGCTGCCGAACGTGTAATGTTTCCTGTGTCGAAGGCAGATGCACTCATTGCCCGCAAAGGAAACAGCACAACAAGGCGTGAGCGTCTGCTTGGTGAATTGTCGTAGAACAGTGCGTGGTGCAACGACAGGATTTGTAGGCACCTTTTGCTCTCATCATTGCTGGCGTTCGTCTCCACGAAATGCGTCCGGAGCACGCCGTTCTATAACGCGAGAGAGTGGATTTTTTACAGTTGTCGTCAGTTAACCGTGGGCGGCTGCTGCGTTCGCTGGAAAGAGCACTGCCGTCGTTGTCCGGTGTGGTCTAGTGGCTAGGATACCTGGCTCTCACCCAGGAGGCCCGGGTTCGATTCCCGGTACCGGAATTGCGCGTTTTTGTTGCTCCTCCTATGCGACTTGTCTCGACTTTGCTCGACTGACGCTACGCTGACGCGTGCAGAAAGCTACGTTAAGTATGACTCGCGGCAACACCTGACGGCGAGAGAGATGCGGCGTCTATCCACTTGTTATCGAGCCACATACCGGTACCTGTAGTCAAGAGGCTTGGAGGACTGCAAGACATTGCCACGGAGGTGAATGCAGCTAACCACTGTAGTTAGAGTCCTGACAGCGCAGGCACGTTCATTTGCTCGTATACATGTGATGGAGACCGTGTCTGACACTGCTGTGGCGTACACCTTGGCCTAGGCTTTGCTGGGTATCGCCACTTGCATTGCAGCCAGCTGCCTTCGCGGGCGCCTCCGTGGCCATGGCCGTGATCGTCTAGTGGTTAGGACATTGCGTTGTGGCCGCAATAACCCAGGTTCGAATCCTGGTCACGGCAATTTTGAAAGTTTTGCCTTGCTGCCGTTGCAATGGCGAGTACTCGAAATGACAGTACTCTCTTGATTTTTTCACTCGTGTTCCGCAGGCCGCAGTTAGCACTACCACTTCATCCCCAACACGTAATGTCGCCTCCCAGAGCGCAGGCGTCCGCTGCTCTCTGTAGTCGAAAAGGGCAGTCGTTTGAAGTGCGATGGATGAGCAGCCAGTCCCAGCAGAACAGGAAGCTGTGGCGTGCACTGTTTCTACAAATGCTAGGAACACTGGCGCACCAAGCAGCGCATGTAGCGTGGCCGAGCGCTTTAAGGCGCTGGTTTAAGGCACCAGTCTCTCTGTAGGCGCGGTTTCGAATCCCGTAGCTGCCGGGGGTTTTGATGTGATCGCGTTAACCTGCCGCTTTTCCTTCAAGTGTAACCTCCTTGAGCTCACATATGTTTGATACATGGAGCATTCTAGCTCCGCCTGACAGTTACAGCTACGATACTTTAGTGGTTAAGGAAAGCGCAGGTTCGAAACCTGGTCACGGCACGAAAACGTCTCTTGACGCTGTCTCCTTAACTGCGACAGCTACAGACAAGTGGCGTCGCTACCGTACGGCGGGCACGGCTTTTTCTTGCTGTGGATGGCCTAAAGAGACGCTTCCAGTGGGAGAGCAGTGGAAATACATGGCACGGCGATTGCCAAGATACTTCCATTTCGAAGTGATCTTTGTAGTACAAACGAAACGTTTTGCCGCTGCTGATCCAACGGTAACGTGGCCGAGCGGTCTAAGGCGCTGGTTTTAGGCACCAGTCTCTCCGGAGGCGTGGGTTCGAATCCCACCGTTGCCACTTTTTACGTCTCATTTTTGTGCCGTTGCGGTGTGTCCTCGTGGGGTAGGACGCAGCTCTTGTGACGCGCGTGTTGTGTAGGTAGCGTGGCCGAGCGGTCTAAGGCGCTGGTTTCAGGCACCATTCTCTTCGGAGGCGTGGGTTCCAATCCCACAGCTGCCGAACGTGTAATGTTTCCTGTGTCGAAGGCAGATGCACTCATTGCCCGCAAAGGAAACAGCACAACAAGGCGTGAGCGTCTGCTTGGTGAATTGTCGTAGAACAGTGCGTGGTGCAACGACAGGATTTGTAGGCACCTTTTGCTCTCATCATTGCTGGCGTTCGTCTCCACGAAATGCGTCCGGAGCACGCCGTTCTATAACGCGAGAGAGTGGATTTTTTACAGTTGTCGTCAGTTAACCGTGGGCGGCTGCTGCGTTCGCTGGAAAGAGCACTGCCGTCGTTGTCCGGTGTGGTCTAGTGGCTAGGATACCTGGCTCTCACCCAGGAGGCCCGGGTTCGATTCCCGGTACCGGAATTGCGCGTTTTTGTTGCTCCTCCTATGCGACTTGTCTCGACTTTGCTCGACTGACGCTACGCTGACGCGTGCAGAAAGCTACGTTAAGTATGACTCGCGGCAACACCTGACGGCGAGAGAGATGCGGCGTCTATCCACTTGTTATCGAGCCACATACCGGTACCTGTAGTCAAGAGGCTTGGAGGACTGCAAGACATTGCCACGGAGGTGAATGCAGCTAACCACTGTAGTTAGAGTCCTGACAGCGCAGGCACGTTCATTTGCTCGTATACATGTGATGGAGACCGTGTCTGACACTGCTGTGGCGTACACCTTGGCCTAGGCTTTGCTGGGTATCGCCACTTGCATTGCAGCCAGCTGCCTTCGCGGGCGCCTCCGTGGCCATGGCCGTGATCGTCTAGTGGTTAGGACATTGCGTTGTGGCCGCAATAACCCAGGTTCGAATCCTGGTCACGGCAATTTTGAAAGTTTTGCCTTGCTGCCGTTGCAATGGCGAGTACTCGAAATGACAGTACTCTCTTGATTTTTTCACTCGTGTTCCGCAGGCCGCAGTTAGCACTACCACTTCATCCCCAACACGTAATGTCGCCTCCCAGAGCGCAGACGTCCGCTGCTCTCTGTAGTCGAAAAGGGCAGTCGTTTGAAGTGCGATGGATGAGCAGCCAGTCCCAGCAGAACAGGAAGCTGTGGCGTGCACTGTTTCTACAAATGCTAGGAACACTGGCGCACCAAGCAGCGCATGTAGCGTGGCCGAGCGCTTTAAGGCGCTGGTTTAAGGCACCAGTCTCTCTGTAGGCGCGGTTTCGAATCCCGTAGCTGCCGGGGGTTTTGATGTGATCGCGTTAACCTGCCGCTTTTCCTTCAAGTGTAACCTCCTTGAGCTCACATATGTTTGATACATGGAGCATTCTAGCTCCGCCTGACAGTTACAGCTACGATACTTTAGTGGTTAAGGAAAGCGCAGGTTCGAAACCTGGTCACGGCACGAAAACGTCTCTTGACGCTGTCTCCTTAACTGCGACAGCTACAGACAAGTGGCGTCGCTACCGTACGGCGGGCACGGCTTTTTCTTGCTGTGGATGGCCTAAAGAGACGCTTCCAGTGGGAGAGCAGTGGAAATACATGGCACGGCGATTGCCAAGATACTTCCATTTCGAAGTGATCTTTGTAGTACAAACGAAACGTTTTGCCGCTGCTGATCCAACGGTAACGTGGCCGAGCGGTCTAAGGCGCTGGTTTTAGGCACCAGTCTCTCCGGAGGCGTGGGTTCGAATCCCACCGTTGCCACTTTTTACGTCTCATTTTTGTGCCGTTGCGGTGTGTCCTCGTGGGGTAGGACGCAGCTCTTGTGACGCGCGTGTTGTGTAGGTAGCGTGGCCGAGCGGTCTAAGGCGCTGGTTTCAGGCACCATTCTCTTCGGAGGCGTGGGTTCCAATCCCACAGCTGCCGAACGTGTAATGTTTCCTGTGTCGAAGGCAGATGCACTCATTGCCCGCAAAGGAAACAGCACAACAAGGCGTGAGCGTCTGCTTGGTGAATTGTCGTAGAACAGTGCGTGGTGCAACGACAGGATTTGTAGGCACCTTTTGCTCTCATCATTGCTGGCGTTCGTCTCCACGAAATGCGTCCGGAGCACGCCGTTCTATAACGCGAGAGAGTGGATTTTTTACAGTTGTCGTCAGTTAACCGTGGGCGGCTGCTGCGTTCGCTGGAAAGAGCACTGCCGTCGTTGTCCGGTGTGGTCTAGTGGCTAGGATACCTGGCTCTCACCCAGGAGGCCCGGGTTCGATTCCCGGTACCGGAATTGCGCGTTTTTGTTGCTCCTCCTATGCGACTTGTCTCGACTTTGCTCGACTGACGCTACGCTGACGCGTGCAGAAAGCTACGTTAAGTATGACTCGCGGCAACACCTGACGGCGAGAGAGATGCGGCGTCTATCCACTTGTTATCGAGCCACATACCGGTACCTGTAGTCAAGAGGCTTGGAGGACTGCAAGACATTGCCACGGAGGTGAATGCAGCTAACCACTGTAGTTAGAGTCCTGACAGCGCAGGCACGTTCATTTGCTCGTATACATGTGATGGAGACCGTGTCTGACACTGCTGTGGCGTACACCTTGGCCTAGGCTTTGCTGGGTATCGCCACTTGCATTGCAGCCAGCTGCCTTCGCGGGCGCCTCCGTGGCCATGGCCGTGATCGTCTAGTGGTTAGGACATTGCGTTGTGGCCGCAATAACCCAGGTTCGAATCCTGGTCACGGCAATTTTGAAAGTTTTGCCTTGCTGCCGTTGCAATGGCGAGTACTCGAAATGACAGTACTCTCTTGATTTTTTCACTCGTGTTCCGCAGGCCGCAGTTAGCACTACCACTTCATCCCCAACACGTAATGTCGCCTCCCAGAGCGCAGACGTCCGCTGCTCTCTGTAGTCGAAAAGGGCAGTCGTTTGAAGTGCGATGGATGAGCAGCCAGTCCCAGCAGAACAGGAAGCTGTGGCGTGCACTGTTTCTACAAATGCTAGGAACACTGGCGCACCAAGCAGCGCATGTAGCGTGGCCGAGCGCTTTAAGGCGCTGGTTTAAGGCACCAGTCTCTCTGTAGGCGCGGTTTCGAATCCCGTAGCTGCCGGGGGTTTTGATGTGATCGCGTTAACCTGCCGCTTTTCCTTCAAGTGTAACCTCCTTGAGCTCACATATGTTTGATACATGGAGCATTCTAGCTCCGCCTGACAGTTACAGCTACGATACTTTAGTGGTTAAGGAAAGCGCAGGTTCGAAACCTGGTCACGGCACGAAAACGTCTCTTGACGCTGTCTCCTTAACTGCGACAGCTACAGACAAGTGGCGTCGCTACCGTACGGCGGGCACGGCTTTTTCTTGCTGTGGATGGCCTAAAGAGACGCTTCCAGTGGGAGAGCAGTGGAAATACATGGCACGGCGATTGCCAAGATACTTCCATTTCGAAGTGATCTTTGTAGTACAAACGAAACGTTTTGCCGCTGCTGATCCAACGGTAACGTGGCCGAGCGGTCTAAGGCGCTGGTTTTAGGCACCAGTCTCTCCGGAGGCGTGGGTTCGAATCCCACCGTTGCCACTTTTTACGTCTCATTTTTGTGCCGTTGCGGTGTGTCCTCGTGGGGTAGGACGCAGCTCTTGTGACGCGCGTGTTGTGTAGGTAGCGTGGCCGAGCGGTCTAAGGCGCTGGTTTCAGGCACCATTCTCTTCGGAGGCGTGGGTTCCAATCCCACAGCTGCCGAACGTGTAATGTTTCCTGTGTCGAAGGCAGATGCACTCATTGCCCGCAAAGGAAACAGCACAACAAGGCGTGAGCGTCTGCTTGGTGAATTGTCGTAGAACAGTGCGTGGTGCAACGACAGGATTTGTAGGCACCGTTTGCTCTCATCATTGCTGGCGTTCGTCTCCACGAAATGCGTCCGGAGCACGCCGTTCTATAACGCGAGAGAGTGGATTTTTTACAGTTGTCGTCAGTTAACCGTGGGCGGCTGCTGCGTTCGCTGGAAAGAACACTGCCGTCGTTGTCCGGTGTGGTCTAGTGGCTAGGATACCTGGCTCTCACCCAGGAGGCCCGGGTTCGATTCCCGGTACCGGAATTGCGCGTTTTTGTTGCTCCTCCTATGCGACTTGTCTCGACTTTGCTCGACTGACGCTACGCTGACGCGTGCAGAAAGCTACGTTAAGTATGACTCGCGGCAACACCTGACGGCGAGAGAGATGCGGCGTCTATCCACTTGTTATCGAGCCACATACCGGTACCTGTAGTCAAGAGGCTTGGAGGACTGCAAGACATTGCCACGGAGGTGAATGCAGCTAACCACTGTAGTTAGAGTCCTGACAGCGCAGGCACGTTCATTTGCTCGTATACATGTGATGGAGACCGTGTCTGACACTGCTGTGGCGTACACCTTGGCCTAGGCTTTGCTGGGTATCGCCACTTGCATTGCAGCCAGCTGCCTTCGCGGGCGCCTCCGTGGCCATGGCCGTGATCGTCTAGTGGTTAGGACATTGCGTTGTGGCCGCAATAACCCAGGTTCGAATCCTGGTCACGGCAATTTTGAAAGTTTTGCCTTGCTGCCGTTGCAATGGCGAGTACTCGAAATGACAGTACTCTCTTGATTTTTTTCACTCGTGTTCCGCAGGCCGCAGTTAGCACTACCACTTCATCCCCAACACGTAATGTCGCCTCCCAGAGCGCAGACGTCCGCTGCTCTCTGTAGTCGAAAAGGGCAGTCGTTTGAAGTGCGATGGATGAGCAGCCAGTCCCAGCAGAACAGGAAGCTGTGGCGTGCACTGTTTCTACAAATGCTAGGAACACTGGCGCACCAAGCAGCGCATGTAGCGTGGCCGAGCGCTTTAAGGCGCTGGTTTAAGGCACCAGTCTCTCTGTAGGCGCGGTTTCGAATCCCGTAGCTGCCGGGGGTTTTGATGTGATCGCGTTAACCTGCCGCTTTTCCTTCAAGTGTAACCTCCTTGAGCTCACATATGTTTGATACATGGAGCATTCTAGCTCCGCCTGACAGTTACAGCTACGATACTTTAGTGGTTAAGGAAAGCGCAGGTTCGAAACCTGGTCACGGCACGAAAACGTCTCTTGACGCTGTCTCCTTAACTGCGACAGCTACAGACAAGTGGCGTCGCTACCGTACGGCGGGCACGGCTTTTTCTTGCTGTGGATGGCCTAAAGAGACGCTTCCAGTGGGAGAGCAGTGGAAATACATGGCACGGCGATTGCCAAGATACTTCCATTTCGAAGTGATCTTTGTAGTACAAACGAAGCGTTTTGCCGCTGCTGATCCAACGGTAACGTGGCCGAGCGGTCTAAGGCGCTGGTTTTAGGCACCAGTCTCTCCGGAGGCGTGGGTTCGAATCCCACCGTTGCCACTTTTTACGTCTCATTTTTGTGCCGTTGCGGTGTGTCCTCGTGGGGTAGGACGCAGCTCTTGTGACGCGCGTGTTGTGTAGGTAGCGTGGCCGAGCGGTCTAAGGCGCTGGTTTCAGGCACCATTCTCTTCGGAGGCGTGGGTTCCAATCCCACAGCTGCCGAACGTGTAATGTTTCCTGTGTCGAAGGCAGATGCACTCATTGCCCGCAAAGGAAACAGCACAACAAGGCGTGAGCGTCTGCTTGGTGAATTGTCGTAGAACAGTGCGTGGTGCAACGACAGGATTTGTAGGCACCTTTTGCTCTCATCATTGCTGGCGTTCGTCTCCACGAAATGCGTCCGGAGCACGCCGTTCTATAACGCGAGAGAGTGGATTTTTTACAGTTGTCGTCAGTTAACCGTGGGCGGCTGCTGCGTTCGCTGGAAAGAGCGCTGCCGTCGTTGTCCGGTGTGGTCTAGTGGCTAGGATACCTGGCTCTCACCCAGGAGGCCCGGGTTCGATTCCCGGTACCGGAATTGCGCGTTTTTGTTGCTCCTCCTATGCGACTTGTCTCGACTTTGCTCGACTGACGCTACGCTGACGCGTGCAGAAAGCTACGTTAAGTATGACTCGCGGCAACACCTGACGGCGAGAGAGATGCGGCGTCTATCCACTTGTTATCGAGCCACATACCGGTACCTGTAGTCAAGAGGCTTGGAGGACTGCAAGACATTGCCACGGAGGTGAATGCAGCTAACCACTGTAGTTAGAGTCCTGACAGCGCAGGCACGTTCATTTGCTCGTATACATGTGATGGAGACCGTGTCTGACACTGCTGTGGCGTACACCTTGGCCTAGGCTTTGCTGGGTATCGCCACTTGCATTGCAGCCAGCTGCCTTCGCGGGCGCCTCCGTGGCCATGGCCGTGATCGTCTAGTGGTTAGGACATTGCGTTGTGGCCGCAATAACCCAGGTTCGAATCCTGGTCACGGCAATTTTGAAAGTTTTGCCTTGCTGCCGTTGCAATGGCGAGTACTCGAAATGACAGTACTCTCTTGATTTTTTCACTCGTGTTCCGCAGGCCGCAGTTAGCACTACCACTTCATCCCCAACACGTAATGTCGCCTCCCAGAGCGCAGACGTCCGCTGCTCTCTGTAGTCGAAAAGGGCAGTCGTTTGAAGTGCGATGGATGAGCAGCCAGTCCCAGCAGAACAGGAAGCTGTGGCGTGCACTGTTTCTACAAATGCTAGGAACACTGGCGCACCAAGCAGCGCATGTAGCGTGGCCGAGCGCTTTAAGGCGCTGGTTTAAGGCACCAGTCTCTCTGTAGGCGCGGTTTCGAATCCCGTAGCTGCCGGGGGTTTTGATGTGATCGCGTTAACCTGCCGCTTTTCCTTCAAGTGTAACCTCCTTGAGCTCACATATGTTTGATACATGGAGCATTCTAGCTCCGCCTGACAGTTACAGCTACGATACTTTAGTGGTTAAGGAAAGCGCAGGTTCGAAACCTGGTCACGGCACGAAAACGTCTCTTGACGCTGTCTCCTTAACTGCGACAGCTACAGACAAGTGGCGTCGCTACCGTACGGCGGGCACGGCTTTTTCTTGCTGTGGATGGCCTAAAGAGACGCTTCCAGTGGGAGAGCAGTGGAAATACATGGCACGGCGATTGCCAAGATACTTCCATTTCGAAGTGATCTTTGTAGTACAAACGAAACGTTTTGCCGCTGCTGATCCAACGGTAACGTGGCCGAGCGGTCTAAGGCGCTGGTTTTAGGCACCAGTCTCTCCGGAGGCGTGGGTTCGAATCCCACCGTTGCCACTTTTTACGTCTCATTTTTGTGCCGTTGCGGTGTGTCCTCGTGGGGTAGGACGCAGCTCTTGTGACGCGCGTGTTGTGTAGGTAGCGTGGCCGAGCGGTCTAAGGCGCTGGTTTCAGGCACCATTCTCTTCGGAGGCGTGGGTTCCAATCCCACAGCTGCCGAACGTGTAATGTTTCCTGTGTCGAAGGCAGATGCACTCATTGCCCGCAAAGGAAACAGCACAACAAGGCGTGAGCGTCTGCTTGGTGAATTGTCGTAGAACAGTGCGTGGTGCAACGACAGGATTTGTAGGCACCTTTTGCTCTCATCATTGCTGGCGTTCGTCTCCACGAAATGCGTCCGGAGCACGCCGTTCTATAACGCGAGAGAGTGGATTTTTTACAGTTGTCGTCAGTTAACCGTGGGCGGCTGCTGCGTTCGCTGGAAAGAGCACTGCCGTCGTTGTCCGGTGTGGTCTAGTGGCTAGGATACCTGGCTCTCACCCAGGAGGCCCGGGTTCGATTCCCGGTACCGGAATTGCGCGTTTTTGTTGCTCCTCCTATGCGACTTGTCTCGACTTTGCTCGACTGACGCTACGCTGACGCGTGCAGAAAGCTACGTTAAGTATGACTCGCGGCAACACCTGACGGCGAGAGAGATGCGGCATCTATCCACTTGTTATCGAGCCACATACCGGTACCTGTAGTCAAGAGGCTTGGAGGACTGCAAGACATTGCCACGGAGGTGAATGCAGCTAACCACTGTAGTTAGAGTCCTGACAGCGCAGGCACGTTCATTTGCTCGTATACATGTGATGGAGACCGTGTCTGACACTGCTGTGGCGTACACCTTGGCCTAGGCTTTGCTGGGTATCGCCACTTGCATTGCAGCCAGCTGCCTTCGCGGGCGCCTCCGTGGCCATGGCCGTGATCGTCTAGTGGTTAGGACATTGCGTTGTGGCCGCAATAACCCACGTTCGAATCCTGGTCACGGCAATTTTGAAAGTTTTGCCTTGCTGCCGTTGCAATGGCGAGTACTCGAAATGACAGTACTCTCTTGATTTTTTCACTCGTGTTCCGCAGGCCGCAGTTAGCACTACCACTTCATCCCCAACACGTAATGTCGCCTCCCAGAGCGCAGACGTCCGCTGCTCTCTGTAGTCGAAAAGGGCAGTCGTTTGAAGTGCGATGGATGAGCAGCCAGTCCCAGCAGAACAGGAAGCTGTGGCGTGCACTGTTTCTACAAATGCTAGGAACACTGGCGCACCAAGCAGCGCATGTAGCGTGGCCGAGCGCTTTAAGGCGCTGGTTTAAGGCACCAGTCTCTCTGTAGGCGCGGTTTCGAATCCCGTAGCTGCCGGGGGTTTTGATGTGATCGCGTTAACCTGCCGCTTTTCCTTCAAGTGTAACCTCCTTGAGCTCACATATGTTTGATACATGGAGCATTCTAGCTCCGCCTGACAGTTACAGCTACGATACTTTAGTGGTTAAGGAAAGCGCAGGTTCGAAACCTGGTCACGGCACGAAAACGTCTCTTGACGCTGTCTCCTTAACTGCGACAGCTACAGACAAGTGGCGTCGCTACCGTACGGCGGGCACGGCTTTTTCTTGCTGTGGATGGCCTAAAGAGACGCTTCCAGTGGGAGAGCAGTGGAAATACATGGCACGGCGATTGCCAAGATACTTCCATTTCGAAGTGATCTTTGTAGTACAAACGAAACGTTTTGCCGCTGCTGATCCAACGGTAACGTGGCCGAGCGGTCTAAGGCGCTGGTTTTAGGCACCAGTCTCTCCGGAGGCGTGGGTTCGAATCCCACCGTTGCCACTTTTTACGTCTCATTTTTGTGCCGTTGCGGTGTGTCCTCGTGGGGTAGGACGCAGCTCTTGTGACGCGCGTGTTGTGTAGGTAGCGTGGCCGAGCGGTCTAAGGCGCTGGTTTCAGGCACCATTCTCTTCGGAGGCGTGGGTTCCAATCCCACAGCTGCCGAACGTGTAATGTTTCCTGTGTCGAAGGCAGATGCACTCATTGCCCGCAAAGGAAACAGCACAACAAGGCGTGAGCGTCTGCTTGGTGAATTGTCGTAGAACAGTGCGTGGTGCAACGACAGGATTTGTAGGCACCTTTTGCTCTCATCATTGCTGGCGTTCGTCTCCACGAAATGCGTCCGGAGCACGCCGTTCTATAACGCGAGAGAGTGGATTTTTTACAGTTGTCGTCAGTTAACCGTGGGCGGCTGCTGCGTTCGCTGGAAAGAACACTGCCGTCGTTGTCCGGTGTGGTCTAGTGGCTAGGATACCTGGCTCTCACCCAGGAGGCCCGGGTTCGATTCCCGGTACCGGAATTGCGCGTTTTTGTTGCTCCTCCTATGCGACTTGTCTCGACTTTGCTCGACTGACGCTACGCTGACGCGTGCAGAAAGCTACGTTAAGTATGACTCGCGGCAACACCTGACGGTGAGAGAGATGCGGCGTCTATCCACTTGTTATCGAGCCACATACCGGTACCTGTAGTCAAGAGGCTTGGAGGACTGCAAGACATTGCCACGGAGGTGAATGCAGCTAACCACTGTAGTTAGAGTCCTGACAGCGCAGGCACGTTCATTTGCTCGTATACATGTGATGGAGACCGTGTCTGACACTGCTGTGGCGTACACCTTGGCCTAGGCTTTGCTGGGTATCGCCACTTGCATTGCAGCCAGCTGCCTTCGCGGGCGCCTCCGTGGCCATGGCCGTGATCGTCTAGTGGTTAGGACATTGCGTTGTGGCCGCAATAACCCAGGTTCGAATCCTGGTCACGGCAATTTTGAAAGTTTTGCCTTGCTGCCGTTGCAATGGCGAGTACTCGAAATGACAGTACTCTCTTGATTTTTTTCACTCGTGTTCCGCAGGCCGCAGTTAGCACTACCACTTCATCCCCAACACGTAATGTCGCCTCCCAGAGCGCAGACGTCCGCTGCTCTCTGTAGTCGAAAAGGGCAGTCGTTTGAAGTGCGATGGATGAGCAGCCAGTCCCAGCAGAACAGGAAGCTGTGGCGTGCACTGTTTCTACAAATGCTAGGAACACTGGCGCACCAAGCAGCGCATGTAGCGTGGCCGAGCGCTTTAAGGCGCTGGTTTAAGGCACCAGTCTCTCTGTAGGCGCGGTTTCGAATCCCGTAGCTGCCGGGGGTTTTGATGTGATCGCGTTAACCTGCCGCTTTTCCTTCAAGTGTAACCTCCTTGAGCTCACATATGTTTGATACATGGAGCATTCTAGCTCCGCCTGACAGTTACAGCTACGATACTTTAGTGGTTAAGGAAAGCGCAGGTTCGAAACCTGGTCACGGCACGAAAACGTCTCTTGACGCTGTCTCCTTAACTGCGACAGCTACAGACAAGTGGCGTCGCTACCGTACGGCGGGCACGGCTTTTTCTTGCTGTGGATGGCCTAAAGAGACGCTTCCAGTGGGAGAGCAGTGGAAATACATGGCACGGCGATTGCCAAGATACTTCCATTTCGAAGTGATCTTTGTAGTACAAACGAAACGTTTTGCCGCTGCTGATCCAACGGTAACGTGGCCGAGCGGTCTAAGGCGCTGGTTTTAGGCACCAGTCTCTCCGGAGGCGTGGGTTCGAATCCCACCGTTGCCACTTTTTACGTCTCATTTTTGTGCCGTTGCGGTGTGTCCTCGTGGGGTAGGACGCAGCTCTTGTGACGCGCGTGTTGTGTAGGTAGCGTGGCCGAGCGGTCTAAGGCGCTGGTTTCAGGCACCATTCTCTTCGGAGGCGTGGGTTCCAATCCCACAGCTGCCGAACGTGTAATGTTTCCTGTGTCGAAGGCAGATGCACTCATTGCCCGCAAAGGAAACAGCACAACAAGGCGTGAGCGTCTGCTTGGTGAATTGTCGTAGAACAGTGCGTGGTGCAACGACAGGATTTGTAGGCACCTTTTGCTCTCATCATTGCTGGCGTTCGTCTCCACGAAATGCGTCCGGAGCACGCCGTTCTATAACGCGAGAGAGTGGATTTTTTACAGTTGTCGTCAGTTAACCGTGGGCGGCTGCTGCGTTCGCTGGAAAGAGCGCTGCCGTCGTTGTCCGGTGTGGTCTAGTGGCTAGGATACCTGGCTCTCACCCAGGAGGCCCGGGTTCGATTCCCGGTACCGGAATTGCGCGTTTTTGTTGCTCCTCCTATGCGACTTGTCTCGACTTTGCTCGACTGACGCTACGCTGACGCGTGCAGAAAGCTACGTTAAGTATGACTCGCGGCAACACCTGACGGCGAGAGAGATGCGGCGTCTATCCACTTGTTATCGAGCCACATACCGGTACCTGTAGTCAAGAGGCTTGGAGGACTGCAAGACATTGCCACGGAGGTGAATGCAGCTAACCACTGTAGTTAGAGTCCTGACAGCGCAGGCACGTTCATTTGCTCGTATACATGTGATGGAGACCGTGTCTGACACTGCTGTGGCGTACACCTTGGCCTAGGCTTTGCTGGGTATCGCCACTTGCATTGCAGCCAGCTGCCTTCGCGGGCGCCTCCGTGGCCATGGCCGTGATCGTCTAGTGGTTAGGACATTGCGTTGTGGCCGCAATAACCCAGGTTCGAATCCTGGTCACGGCAATTTTGAAAGTTTTGCCTTGCTGCCGTTGCAATGGCGAGTACTCGAAATGACAGTACTCTCTTGATTTTTTCACTCGTGTTCCGCAGGCCGCAGTTAGCACTACCACTTCATCCCCAACACGTAATGTCGCCTCCCAGAGCGCAGGCGTCCGCTGCTCTCTGTAGTCGAAAAGGGCAGTCGTTTGAAGTGCGATGGATGAGCAGCCAGTCCCAGCAGAACAGGAAGCTGTGGCGTGCACTGTTTCTACAAATGCTAGGAACACTGGCGCACCAAGCAGCGCATGTAGCGTGGCCGAGCGCTTTAAGGCGCTGGTTTAAGGCACCAGTCTCTCTGTAGGCGCGGTTTCGAATCCCGTAGCTGCCGGGGGTTTTGATGTGATCGCGTTAACCTGCCGCTTTTCCTTCAAGTGTAACCTCCTTGAGCTCACATATGTTTGATACATGGAGCATTCTAGCTCCGCCTGACAGTTACAGCTACGATACTTTAGTGGTTAAGGAAAGCGCAGGTTCGAAACCTGGTCACGGCACGAAAACGTCTCTTGACGCTGTCTCCTTAACTGCGACAGCTACAGACAAGTGGCGTCGCTACCGTACGGCGGGCACGGCTTTTTCTTGCTGTGGATGGCCTAAAGAGACGCTTCCAGTGGGAGAGCAGTGGAAATACATGGCACGGCGATTGCCAAGATACTTCCATTTCGAAGTGATCTTTGTAGTACAAACGAAACGTTTTGCCGCTGCTGATCCAACGGTAACGTGGCCGAGCGGTCTAAGGCGCTGGTTTTAGGCACCAGTCTCTCCGGAGGCGTGGGTTCGAATCCCACCGTTGCCACTTTTTACGTCTCATTTTTGTGCCGTTGCGGTGTGTCCTCGTGGGGTAGGACGCAGCTCTTGTGACGCGCGTGTTGTGTAGGTAGCGTGGCCGAGCGGTCTAAGGCGCTGGTTTCAGGCACCATTCTCTTCGGAGGCGTGGGTTCCAATCCCACAGCTGCCGAACGTGTAATGTTTCCTGTGTCGAAGGCAGATGCACTCATTGCCCGCAAAGGAAACAGCACAACAAGGCGTGAGCGTCTGCTTGGTGAATTGTCGTAGAACAGTGCGTGGTGCAACGACAGGATTTGTAGGCACCTTTTGCTCTCATCATTGCTGGCGTTCGTCTCCACGAAATGCGTCCGGAGCACGCCGTTCTATAACGCGAGAGAGTGGATTTTTTACAGTTGTCGTCAGTTAACCGTGGGCGGCTGCTGCGTTCGCTGGAAAGAGCACTGCCGTCGTTGTCCGGTGTGGTCTAGTGGCTAGGATACCTGGCTCTCACCCAGGAGGCCCGGGTTCGATTCCCGGTACCGGAATTGCGCGTTTTTGTTGCTCCTCCTATGCGACTTGTCTCGACTTTGCTCGACTGACGCTACGCTGACGCGTGCAGAAAGCTACGTTAAGTATGACTCGCGGCAACACCTGACGGCGAGAGAGATGCGGCGTCTATCCACTTGTTATCGAGCCACATACCGGTACCTGTAGTCAAGAGGCTTGGAGGACTGCAAGACATTGCCACGGAGGTGAATGCAGCTAACCACTGTAGTTAGAGTCCTGACAGCGCAGGCACGTTCATTTGCTCGTATACATGTGATGGAGACCGTGTCTGACACTGCTGTGGCGTACACCTTGGCCTAGGCTTTGCTGGGTATCGCCACTTGCATTGCAGCCAGCTGCCTTCGCGGGCGCCTCCGTGGCCATGGCCGTGATCGTCTAGTGGTTAGGACATTGCGTTGTGGCCGCAATAACCCAGGTTCGAATCCTGGTCACGGCAATTTTGAAAGTTTTGCCTTGCTGCCGTTGCAATGGCGAGTACTCGAAATGACAGTACTCTCTTGATTTTTTCACTCGTGTTCCGCAGGCCGCAGTTAGCACTACCACTTCATCCCCAACACGTAATGTCGCCTCCCAGAGCGCAGACGTCCGCTGCTCTCTGTAGTCGAAAAGGGCAGTCGTTTGAAGTGCGATGGATGAGCAGCCAGTCCCAGCAGAACAGGAAGCTGTGGCGTGCACTGTTTCTACAAATGCTAGGAACACTGGCGCACCAAGCAGCGCATGTAGCGTGGCCGAGCGCTTTAAGGCGCTGGTTTAAGGCACCAGTCTCTCTGTAGGCGCGGTTTCGAATCCCGTAGCTGCCGGGGGTTTTGATGTGATCGCGTTAACCTGCCGCTTTTCCTTCAAGTGTAACCTCCTTGAGCTCACATATGTTTGATACATGGAGCATTCTAGCTCCGCCTGACAGTTACAGCTACGATACTTTAGTGGTTAAGGAAAGCGCAGGTTCGAAACCTGGTCACGGCACGAAAACGTCTCTTGACGCTGTCTCCTTAACTGCGACAGCTACAGACAAGTGGCGTCGCTACCGTACGGCGGGCACGGCTTTTTCTTGCTGTGGATGGCCTAAAGAGACGCTTCCAGTGGGAGAGCAGTGGAAATACATGGCACGGCGATTGCCAAGATACTTCCATTTCGAAGTGATCTTTGTAGTACAAACGAAACGTTTTGCCGCTGCTGATCCAACGGTAACGTGGCCGAGCGGTCTAAGGCGCTGGTTTTAGGCACCAGTCTCTCCGGAGGCGTGGGTTCGAATCCCACCGTTGCCACTTTTTACGTCTCATTTTTGTGCCGTTGCGGTGTGTCCTCGTGGGGTAGGACGCAGCTCTTGTGACGCGCGTGTTGTGTAGGTAGCGTGGCCGAGCGGTCTAAGGCGCTGGTTTCAGGCACCATTCTCTTCGGAGGCGTGGGTTCCAATCCCACAGCTGCCGAACGTGTAATGTTTCCTGTGTCGAAGGCAGATGCACTCATTGCCCGCAAAGGAAACAGCACAACAAGGCGTGAGCGTCTGCTTGGTGAATTGTCGTAGAACAGTGCGTGGTGCAACGACAGGATTTGTAGGCACCTTTTGCTCTCATCATTGCTGGCGTTCGTCTCCACGAAATGCGTCCGGAGCACGCCGTTCTATAACGCGAGAGAGTGGATTTTTTACAGTTGTCGTCAGTTAACCGTGGGCGGCTGCTGCGTTCGCTGGAAAGAGCACTGCCGTCGTTGTCCGGTGTGGTCTAGTGGCTAGGATACCTGGCTCTCACCCAGGAGGCCCGGGTTCGATTCCCGGTACCGGAATTGCGCGTTTTTGTTGCTCCTCCTATGCGACTTGTCTCGACTTTGCTCGACTGACGCTACGCTGACGCGTGCAGAAAGCTACGTTAAGTATGACTCGCGGCAACACCTGACGGCGAGAGAGATGCGGCATCTATCCACTTGTTATCGAGCCACATACCGGTACCTGTAGTCAAGAGGCTTGGAGGACTGCAAGACATTGCCACGGAGGTGAATGCAGCTAACCACTGTAGTTAGAGTCCTGACAGCGCAGGCACGTTCATTTGCTCGTATACATGTGATGGAGACCGTGTCTGACACTGCTGTGGCGTACACCTTGGCCTAGGCTTTGCTGGGTATCGCCACTTGCATTGCAGCCAGCTGCCTTCGCGGGCGCCTCCGTGGCCATGGCCGTGATCGTCTAGTGGTTAGGACATTGCGTTGTGGCCGCAATAACCCAGGTTCGAATCCTGGTCACGGCAATTTTGAAAGTTTTGCCTTGCTGCCGTTGCAATGGCGAGTACTCGAAATGACAGTACTCTCTTGATTTTTTCACTCGTGTTCCGCAGGCCGCAGTTAGCACTACCACTTCATCCCCAACACGTAATGTCGCCTCCCAGAGCGCAGACGTCCGCTGCTCTCTGTAGTCGAAAAGGGCAGTCGTTTGAAGTGCGATGGATGAGCAGCCAGTCCCAGCAGAACAGGAAGCTGTGGCGTGCACTGTTTCTACAAATGCTAGGAACACTGGCGCACCAAGCAGCGCATGTAGCGTGGCCGAGCGCTTTAAGGCGCTGGTTTAAGGCACCAGTCTCTCTGTAGGCGCGGTTTCGAATCCCGTAGCTGCCGGGGGTTTTGATGTGATCGCGTTAACCTGCCGCTTTTCCTTCAAGTGTAACCTCCTTGAGCTCACATATGTTTGATACATGGAGCATTCTAGCTCCGCCTGACAGTTACAGCTACGATACTTTAGTGGTTAAGGAAAGCGCAGGTTCGAAACCTGGTCACGGCACGAAAACGTCTCTTGACGCTGTCTCCTTAACTGCGACAGCTACAGACAAGTGGCGTCGCTACCGTACGGCGGGCACGGCTTTTTCTTGCTGTGGATGGCCTAAAGAGACGCTTCCAGTGGGAGAGCAGTGGAAATACATGGCACGGCGATTGCCAAGATACTTCCATTTCGAAGTGATCTTTGTAGTACAAACGAAACGTTTTGCCGCTGCTGATCCAACGGTAACGTGGCCGAGCGGTCTAAGGCGCTGGTTTTAGGCACCAGTCTCTCCGGAGGCGTGGGTTCGAATCCCACCGTTGCCACTTTTTACGTCTCATTTTTGTGCCGTTGCGGTGTGTCCTCGTGGGGTAGGACGCAGCTCTTGTGACGCGCGTGTTGTGTAGGTAGCGTGGCCGAGCGGTCTAAGGCGCTGGTTTCAGGCACCATTCTCTTCGGAGGCGTGGGTTCCAATCCCACAGCTGCCGAACGTGTAATGTTTCCTGTGTCGAAGGCAGATGCAC
The DNA here is from genome assembly GCF_021461385.2 of Schistocerca piceifrons. Classification (NCBI taxonomy): domain Eukaryota; kingdom Metazoa; phylum Arthropoda; class Insecta; order Orthoptera; family Acrididae; genus Schistocerca; species Schistocerca piceifrons. Next base: position 30,076 of record NW_025728916.1, read on the forward strand.
TCATTGCCCGCAAAGGAAACAGCACAACAAGGCGTGAGCGTCTGCTTGGTGAATTGTCGTAGAACAGTGCGTGGTGCAACGACAGGATTTGTAGGCACCTTTTGCTCTCATCATTGCTGGCGTTCGTCTCCACGAAATGCGTCCGGAGCACGCCGTTCTATAACGCGAGAGAGTGGATTTTTTACAGTTGTCGTCAGTTAACCGTGGGCGGCTGCTGCGTTCGCTGGAAAGAACACTGCCGTCGTTGTCCGGTGTGGTCTAGTGGCTGGGATACCTGGCTCTCACCCAGGAGGCCCGGGTTCGATTCCCGGTACCGGAATTGCGCGTTTTTGTTGCTCCTCCTATGCGACTTGTCTCGACTTTGCTCGACTGACGCTACGCTGACGCGTGCAGAAAGCTACGTTAAGTATGACTCGCGGCAACACCTGACGGTGAGAGAGATGCGGCGTCTATCCACTTGTTATCGAGCCACATACCGGTACCTGTAGTCAAGAGGCTTGGAGGACTGCAAGACATTGCCACGGAGGTGAATGCAGCTAACCACTGTAGTTAGAGTCCTGACAGCGCAGGCACGTTCATTTGCTCGTATACATGTGATGGAGACCGTGTCTGACACTGCTGTGGCGTACACCTTGGCCTAGGCTTTGCTGGGTATCGCCACTTGCATTGCAGCCAGCTGCCTTCGCGGGCGCCTCCGTGGCCATGGCCGTGATCGTCTAGTGGTTAGGACATTGCGTTGTGGCCGCAATAACCCAGGTTCGAATCCTGGTCACGGCAATTTTGAAAGTTTTGCCTTGCTGCCGTTGCAATGGCGAGTACTCGAAATGACAGTACTCTCTTGATTTTTTCACTCGTGTTCCGCAGGCCGCAGTTAGCACTACCACTTCATCCCCAACACGTAATGTCGCCTCCCAGAGCGCAGACGTCCGCTGCTCTCTGTAGTCGAAAAGGGCAGTCGTTTGAAGTGCGATGGATGAGCAGCCAGTCCCAGCAGAACAGGAAGCTGTGGCGTGCACTGTTTCTACAAATGCTAGGAACACTGGCGCACCAAGCAGCGCATGTAGCGTGGCCGAGCGCTTTAAGGCGCTGGTTTAAGGCACCAGTCTCTCTGTAGGCGCGGTTTCGAATCCCGTAGCTGCCGGGGGTTTTGATGTGATCGCGTTAACCTGCCGCTTTTCCTTCAAGTGTAACCTCCTTGAGCTCACATATGTTTGATACATGGAGCATTCTAGCTCCGCCTGACAGTTACAGCTACGATACTTTAGTGGTTAAGGAAAGCGCAGGTTCGAAACCTGGTCACGGCACGAAAACGTCTCTTGACGCTGTCTCCTTAACTGCGACAGCTACAGACAAGTGGCGTCGCTACCGTACGGCGGGCACGGCTTTTTCTTGCTGTGGATGGCCTAAAGAGACGCTTCCAGTGGGAGAGCAGTGGAAATACATGGCACGGCGATTGCCAAGATACTTCCATTTCGAAGTGATCTTTGTAGTACAAACGAAACGTTTTGCCGCTGCTGATCCAACGGTAACGTGGCCGAGCGGTCTAAGGCGCTGGTTTTAGGCACCAGTCTCTCCGGAGGCGTGGGTTCGAATCCCACCGTTGCCACTTTTTACGTCTCATTTTTGTGCCGTTGCGGTGTGTCCTCGTGGGGTAGGACGCAGCTCTTGTGACGCGCGTGTTGTGTAGGTAGCGTGGCCGAGCGGTCTAAGGCGCTGGTTTCAGGCACCATTCTCTTCGGAGGCGTGGGTTCCAATCCCACAGCTGCCGAACGTGTAATGTTTCCTGTGTCGAAGGCAGATGCACTCATTGCCCGCAAAGGAAACAGCACAACAAGGCGTGAGCGTCTGCTTGGTGAATTGTCGTAGAACAGTGCGTGGTGCAACGACAGGATTTGTAGGCACCTTTTGCTCTCATCATTGCTGGCGTTCGTCTCCACGAAATGCGTCCGGAGCACACCGTTCTATAACGCGAGAGAGTGGATTTTTTACAGTTGTCGTCAGTTAACCGTGGGCGGCTGCTGCGTTCGCTGGAAAGAGCACTGCCGTCGTTGTCCGGTGTGGTCTAGTGGCTAGGATACCTGGCTCTCACCCAGGAGGCCCGGGTTCGATTCCCGGTACCGGAATTGCGCGTTTTTGTTGCTCCTCCTATGCGACTTGTCTCGACTTTGCTCGACTGACGCTACGCTGACGCGTGCAGAAAGCTACGTTAAGTATGACTCGCGGCAACACCTGACGGTGAGAGAGATGCGGCGTCTATCCACTTGTTATCGAGCCACATACCGGTACCTGTAGTCAAGAGGCTTGGAGGACTGCAAGACATTGCCACGGAGGTGAATGCAGCTAACCACTGTAGTTAGAGTCCTGACAGCGCAGGCACGTTCATTTGCTCGTATACATGTGATGGAGACCGTGTCTGACACTGCTGTGGCGTACACCTTGGCCTAGGCTTTGCTGGGTATCGCCACTTGCATTGCAGCCAGCTGCCTTCGCGGGCGCCTCCGTGGCCATGGCCGTGATCGTCTAGTGGTTAGGACATTGCGTTGTGGCCGCAATAACCCAGGTTCGAATCCTGGTCACGGCAATTTTGAAAGTTTTGCCTTGCTGCCGTTGCAATGGCGAGTACTCGAAATGACAGTACTCTCTTGATTTTTTCACTCGTGTTCCGCAGGCCGCAGTTAGCACTACCACTTCATCCCCAACACGTAATGTCGCCTCCCAGAGCGCAGACGTCCGCTGCTCTCTGTAGTCGAAAAGGGCAGTCGTTTGAAGTGCGATGGATGAGCAGCCAGTCCCAGCAGAACAGGAAGCTGTGGCGTGCACTGTTTCTACAAATGCTAGGAACACTGGCGCACCAAGCAGCGCATGTAGCGTGGCCGAGCGCTTTAAGGCGCTGGTTTAAGGCACCAGTCTCTCTGTAGGCGCGGTTTCGAATCCCGTAGCTGCCGGGGGTTTTGATGTGATCGCGTTAACCTGCCGCTTTTCCTTCAAGTGTAACCTCCTTGAGCTCACATATGTTTGATACATGGAGCATTCTAGCTCCGCCTGACAGTTACAGCTACGATACTTTAGTGGTTAAGGAAAGCGCAGGTTCGAAACCTGGTCACGGCACGAAAACGTCTCTTGACGCTGTCTCCTTAACTGCGACAGCTACAGACAAGTGGCGTCGCTACCGTACGGCGGGCACGGCTTTTTCTTGCTGTGGATGGCCTAAAGAGACGCTTCCAGTGGGAGAGCAGTGGAAATACATGGCACGGCGATTGCCAAGATACTTCCATTTCGAAGTGATCTTTGTAGTACAAACGAAACGTTTTGCCGCTGCTGATCCAACGGTAACGTGGCCGAGCGGTCTAAGGCGCTGGTTTTAGGCACCAGTCTCTCCGGAGGCGTGGGTTCGAATCCCACCGTTGCCACTTTTTACGTCTCATTTTTGTGCCGTTGCGGTGTGTCCTCGTGGGGTAGGACGCAGCTCTTGTGACGCGCGTGTTGTGTAGGTAGCGTGGCCGAGCGGTCTAAGGCGCTGGTTTCAGGCACCATTCTCTTCGGAGGCGTGGGTTCCAATCCCACAGCTGCCGAACGTGTAATGTTTCCTGTGTCGAAGGCAGATGCACTCATTGCCCGCAAAGGAAACAGCACAACAAGGCGTGAGCGTCTGCTTGGTGAATTGTCGTAGAACAGTGCGTGGTGCAACGACAGGATTTGTAGGCACCTTTTGCTCTCATCATTGCTGGCGTTCGTCTCCACGAAATGCGTCCGGAGCACACCGTTCTATAACGCGAGAGAGTGGATTTTTTACAGTTGTCGTCAGTTAACCGTGGGCGGCTGCTGCGTTCGCTGGAAAGAGCACTGCCGTCGTTGTCCGGTGTGGTCTAGTGGCTAGGATACCTGGCTCTCACCCAGGAGGCCCGGGTTCGATTCCCGGTACCGGAATTGCGCGTTTTTGTTGCTCCTCCTATGCGACATGTCTCGACTTTGCTCGACTGACGCTACGCTGACGCGTGCAGAAAGCTACGTTAAGTATGACTCGCGGCAACACCTGACGGTGAGAGAGATGCGGCGTCTATCCACTTGTTATCGAGCCACATACCGGTACCTGTAGTCAAGAGGCTTGGAGGACTGCAAGACATTGCCACGGAGGTGAATGCAGCTAACCACTGTAGTTAGAGTCCTGACAGCGCAGGCACGTTCATTTGCTCGTATACATGTGATGGAGACCGTGTCTGACACTGCTGTGGCGTACACCTTGGCCTAGGCTTTGCTGGGTATCGCCACTTGCATTGCAGCCAGCTGCCTTCGCGGGCGCCTCCGTGGCCATGGCCGTGATCGTCTAGTGGTTAGGACATTGCGTTGTGGCCGCAATAACCCAGGTTCGAATCCTGGTCACGGCAATTTTGAAAGTTTTGCCTTGCTGCCGTTGCAATGGCGAGTACTCGAAATGACAGTACTCTCTTGATTTTTTCACTCGTGTTCCGCAGGCCGCAGTTAGCACTACCACTTCATCCCCAACACGTAATGTCGCCTCCCAGAGCGCAGACGTCCGCTGCTCTCTGTAGTCGAAAAGGGCAGTCGTTTGAAGTGCGATGGATGAGCAGCCAGTCCCAGCAGAACAGGAAGCTGTGGCGTGCACTGTTTCTACAAATGCTAGGAACACTGGCGCACCAAGCAGCGCATGTAGCGTGGCCGAGCGCTTTAAGGCGCTGGTTTAAGGCACCAGTCTCTCTGTAGGCGCGGTTTCGAATCCCGTAGCTGCCGGGGGTTTTGATGTGATCGCGTTAACCTGCCGCTTTTCCTTCAAGTGTAACCTCCTTGAGCTCACATATGTTTGATACATGGAGCATTCTAGCTCCGCCTGACAGTTACAGCTACGATACTTTAGTGGTTAAGGAAAGCGCAGGTTCGAAACCTGGTCACGGCACGAAAACGTCTCTTGACGCTGTCTCCTTAACTGCGACAGCTACAGACAAGTGGCGTCGCTACCGTACGGCGGGCACGGCTTTTTCTTGCTGTGGATGGCCTAAAGAGACGCTTCCAGTGGGAGAGCAGTGGAAATACATGGCACGGCGATTGCCAAGATACTTCCATTTCGAAGTGATCTTTGTAGTACAAACGAAACGTTTTGCCGCTGCTGATCCAACGGTAACGTGGCCGAGCGGTCTAAGGCGCTGGTTTTAGGCACCAGTCTCTCCGGAGGCGTGGGTTCGAATCCCACCGTTGCCACTTTTTACGTCTCATTTTTGTGCCGTTGCGGTGTGTCCTCGTGGGGTAGGACGCAGCTCTTGTGACGCGCGTGTTGTGTAGGTAGCGTGGCCGAGCGGTCTAAGGCGCTGGTTTCAGGCACCATTCTCTTCGGAGGCGTGGGTTCCAATCCCACAGCTGCCGAACGTGTAATGTTTCCTGTGTCGAAGGCAGATGCACTCATTGCCCGCAAAGGAAACAGCACAACAAGGCGTGAGCGTCTGCTTGGTGAATTGTCGTAGAACAGTGCGTGGTGCAACGACAGGATTTGTAGGCACCTTTTGCTCTCATCATTGCTGGCGTTCGTCTCCACGAAATGCGTCCGGAGCACGCCGTTCTATAACGCGAGAGAGTGGATTTTTTACAGTTGTCGTCAGTTAACCGTGGGCGGCTGCTGCGTTCGCTGGAAAGAGCGCTGCCGTCGTTGTCCGGTGTGGTCTAGTGGCTAGGATACCTGGCTCTCACCCAGGAGGCCCGGGTTCGATTCCCGGTACCGGAATTGCGCGTTTTTGTTGCTCCTCCTATGCGACTTGTCTCGACTTTGCTCGACTGACGCTACGCTGACGCGTGCAGAAAGCTACGTTAAGTATGACTCGCGGCAACACCTGACGGCGAGAGAGATGCGGCGTCTATCCACTTGTTATCGAGCCACATACCGGTACCTGTAGTCAAGAGGCTTGGAGGACTGCAAGACATTGCCACGGAGGTGAATGCAGCTAACCACTGTAGTTAGAGTCCTGACAGCGCAGGCACGTTCATTTGCTCGTATACATGTGATGGAGACCGTGTCTGACACTGCTGTGGCGTACACCTTGGCCTAGGCTTTGCTGGGTATCGCCACTTGCATTGCAGCCAGCTGCCTTCGCGGGCGCCTCCGTGGCCATGGCCGTGATCGTCTAGTGGTTAGGACATTGCGTTGTGGCCGCAATAACCCAGGTTCGAATCCTGGTCACGGCAATTTTGAAAGTTTTGCCTTGCTGCCGTTGCAATGGCGAGTACTCGAAATGACAGTACTCTCTTGATTTTTTCACTCGTGTTCCGCAGGCCGCAGTTAGCACTACCACTTCATCCCCAACACGTAATGTCGCCTCCCAGAGCGCAGGCGTCCGCTGCTCTCTGTAGTCGAAAAGGGCAGTCGTTTGAAGTGCGATGGATGAGCAGCCAGTCCCAGCAGAACAGGAAGCTGTGGCGTGCACTGTTTCTACAAATGCTAGGAACACTGGCGCACCAAGCAGCGCATGTAGCGTGGCCGAGCGCTTTAAGGCGCTGGTTTAAGGCACCAGTCTCTCTGTAGGCGCGGTTTCGAATCCCGTAGCTGCCGGGGGTTTTGATGTGATCGCGTTAACCTGCCGCTTTTCCTTCAAGTGTAACCTCCTTGAGCTCACATATGTTTGATACATGGAGCATTCTAGCTCCGCCTGACAGTTACAGCTACGATACTTTAGTGGTTAAGGAAAGCGCAGGTTCGAAACCTGGTCACGGCACGAAAACGTCTCTTGACGCTGTCTCCTTAACTGCGACAGCTACAGACAAGTGGCGTCGCTACCGTACGGCGGGCACGGCTTTTTCTTGCTGTGGATGGCCTAAAGAGACGCTTCCAGTGGGAGAGCAGTGGAAATACATGGCACGGCGATTGCCAAGATACTTCCATTTCGAAGTGATCTTTGTAGTACAAACGAAACGTTTTGCCGCTGCTGATCCAACGGTAACGTGGCCGAGCGGTCTAAGGCGCTGGTTTTAGGCACCAGTCTCTCCGGAGGCGTGGGTTCGAATCCCACCGTTGCCACTTTTTACGTCTCATTTTTGTGCCGTTGCGGTGTGTCCTCGTGGGGTAGGACGCAGCTCTTGTGACGCGCGTGTTGTGTAGGTAGCGTGGCCGAGCGGTCTAAGGCGCTGGTTTCAGGCACCATTCTCTTCGGAGGCGTGGGTTCCAATCCCACAGCTGCCGAACGTGTAATGTTTCCTGTGTCGAAGGCAGATGCACTCATTGCCCGCAAAGGAAACAGCACAACAAGGCGTGAGCGTCTGCTTGGTGAATTGTCGTAGAACAGTGCGTGGTGCAACGACAGGATTTGTAGGCACCTTTTGCTCTCATCATTGCTGGCGTTCGTCTCCACGAAATGCGTCCGGAGCACACCGTTCTATAACGCGAGAGAGTGGATTTTTTACAGTTGTCGTCAGTTAACCGTGGGCGGCTGCTGCGTTCGCTGGAAAGAGCACTGCCGTCGTTGTCCGGTGTGGTCTAGTGGCTAGGATACCTGGCTCTCACCCAGGAGGCCCGGGTTCGATTCCCGGTACCGGAATTGCGCGTTTTTGTTGCTCCTCCTATGCGACATGTCTCGACTTTGCTCGACTGACGCTACGCTGACGCGTGCAGAAAGCTACGTTAAGTATGACTCGCGGCAACACCTGACGGTGAGAGAGATGCGGCGTCTATCCACTTGTTATCGAGCCACATACCGGTACCTGTAGTCAAGAGGCTTGGAGGACTGCAAGACATTGCCACGGAGGTGAATGCAGCTAACCACTGTAGTTAGAGTCCTGACAGCGCAGGCACGTTCATTTGCTCGTATACATGTGATGGAGACCGTGTCTGACACTGCTGTGGCGTACACCTTGGCCTAGGCTTTGCTGGGTATCGCCACTTGCATTGCAGCCAGCTGCCTTCGCGGGCGCCTCCGTGGCCATGGCCGTGATCGTCTAGTGGTTAGGACATTGCGTTGTGGCCGCAATAACCCAGGTTCGAATCCTGGTCACGGCAATTTTGAAAGTTTTGCCTTGCTGCCGTTGCAATGGCGAGTACTCGAAATGACAGTACTCTCTTGATTTTTTCACTCGTGTTCCGCAGGCCGCAGTTAGCACTACCACTTCATCCCCAACACGTAATGTCGCCTCCCAGAGCGCAGACGTCCGCTGCTCTCTGTAGTCGAAAAGGGCAGTCGTTTGAAGTGCGATGGATGAGCAGCCAGTCCCAGCAGAACAGGAAGCTGTGGCGTGCACTGTTTCTACAAATGCTAGGAACACTGGCGCACCAAGCAGCGCATGTAGCGTGGCCGAGCGCTTTAAGGCGCTGGTTTAAGGCACCAGTCTCTCTGTAGGCGCGGTTTCGAATCCCGTAGCTGCCGGGGGTTTTGATGTGATCGCGTTAACCTGCCGCTTTTCCTTCAAGTGTAACCTCCTTGAGCTCACATATGTTTGATACATGGAGCATTCTAGCTCCGCCTGACAGTTACAGCTACGATACTTTAGTGGTTAAGGAAAGCGCAGGTTCGAAACCTGGTCACGGCACGAAAACGTCTCTTGACGCTGTCTCCTTAACTGCGACAGCTACAGACAAGTGGCGTCGCTACCGTACGGCGGGCACGGCTTTTTCTTGCTGTGGATGGCCTAAAGAGACGCTTCCAGTGGGAGAGCAGTGGAAATACATGGCACGGCGATTGCCAAGATACTTCCATTTCGAAGTGATCTTTGTAGTACAAACGAAACGTTTTGCCGCTGCTGATCCAACGGTAACGTGGCCGAGCGGTCTAAGGCGCTGGTTTTAGGCACCAGTCTCTCCGGAGGCGTGGGTTCGAATCCCACCGTTGCCACTTTTTACGTCTCATTTTTGTGCCGTTGCGGTGTGTCCTCGTGGGGTAGGACGCAGCTCTTGTGACGCGCGTGTTGTGTAGGTAGCGTGGCCGAGCGGTCTAAGGCGCTGGTTTCAGGCACCATTCTCTTCGGAGGCGTGGGTTCCAATCCCACAGCTGCCGAACGTGTAATGTTTCCTGTGTCGAAGGCAGATGCACTCATTGCCCGCAAAGGAAACAGCACAACAAGGCGTGAGCGTCTGCTTGGTGAATTGTCGTAGAACAGTGCGTGGTGCAACGACAGGATTTGTAGGCACCTTTTGCTCTCATCATTGCTGGCGTTCGTCTCCACGAAATGCGTCCGGAGCACGCCGTTCTATAACGCGAGAGAGTGGATTTTTTACAGTTGTCGTCAGTTAACCGTGGGCGGCTGCTGCGTTCGCTGGAAAGAGCGCTGCCGTCGTTGTCCGGTGTGGTCTAGTGGCTAGGATACCTGGCTCTCACCCAGGAGGCCCGGGTTCGATTCCCGGTACCGGAATTGCGCGTTTTTGTTGCTCCTCCTATGCGACTTGTCTCGACTTTGCTCGACTGACGCTACGCTGACGCGTGCAGAAAGCTACGTTAAGTATGACTCGCGGCAACACCTGACGGCGAGAGAGATGCGGCGTCTATCCACTTGTTATCGAGCCACATACCGGTACCTGTAGTCAAGAGGCTTGGAGGACTGCAAGACATTGCCACGGAGGTGAATGCAGCTAACCACTGTAGTTAGAGTCCTGACAGCGCAGGCACGTTCATTTGCTCGTATACATGTGATGGAGACCGTGTCTGACACTGCTGTGGCGTACACCTTGGCCTAGGCTTTGCTGGGTATCGCCACTTGCATTGCAGCCAGCTGCCTTCGCGGGCGCCTCCGTGGCCATGGCCGTGATCGTCTAGTGGTTAGGACATTGCGTTGTGGCCGCAATAACCCAGGTTCGAATCCTGGTCACGGCAATTTTGAAAGTTTTGCCTTGCTGCCGTTGCAATGGCGAGTACTCGAAATGACAGTACTCTCTTGATTTTTTCACTCGTGTTCCGCAGGCCGCAGTTAGCACTACCACTTCATCCCCAACACGTAATGTCGCCTCCCAGAGCGCAGGCGTCCGCTGCTCTCTGTAGTCGAAAAGGGCAGTCGTTTGAAGTGCGATGGATGAGCAGCCAGTCCCAGCAGAACAGGAAGCTGTGGCGTGCACTGTTTCTACAAATGCTAGGAACACTGGCGCACCAAGCAGCGCATGTAGCGTGGCCGAGCGCTTTAAGGCGCTGGTTTAAGGCACCAGTCTCTCTGTAGGCGCGGTTTCGAATCCCGTAGCTGCCGGGGGTTTTGATGTGATCGCGTTAACCTGCCGCTTTTCCTTCAAGTGTAACCTCCTTGAGCTCACATATGTTTGATACATGGAGCATTCTAGCTCCGCCTGACAGTTACAGCTACGATACTTTAGTGGTTAAGGAAAGCGCAGGTTCGAAACCTGGTCACGGCACGAAAACGTCTCTTGACGCTGTCTCCTTAACTGCGACAGCTACAGACAAGTGGCGTCGCTACCGTACGGCGGGCACGGCTTTTTCTTGCTGTGGATGGCCTAAAGAGACGCTTCCAGTGGGAGAGCAGTGGAAATACATGGCACGGCGATTGCCAAGATACTTCCATTTCGAAGTGATCTTTGTAGTACAAACGAAACGTTTTGCCGCTGCTGATCCAACGGTAACGTGGCCGAGCGGTCTAAGGCGCTGGTTTTAGGCACCAGTCTCTCCGGAGGCGTGGGTTCGAATCCCACCGTTGCCACTTTTTACGTCTCATTTTTGTGCCGTTGCGGTGTGTCCTCGTGGGGTAGGACGCAGCTCTTGTGACGCGCGTGTTGTGTAGGTAGCGTGGCCGAGCGGTCTAAGGCGCTGGTTTCAGGCACCATTCTCTTCGGAGGCGTGGGTTCCAATCCCACAGCTGCCGAACGTGTAATGTTTCCTGTGTCGAAGGCAGATGCACTCATTGCCCGCAAAGGAAACAGCACAACAAGGCGTGAGCGTCTGCTTGGTGAATTGTCGTAGAACAGTGCGTGGTGCAACGACAGGATTTGTAGGCACCTTTTGCTCTCATCATTGCTGGCGTTCGTCTCCACGAAATGCGTCCGGAGCACGCCGTTCTATAACGCGAGAGAGTGGATTTTTTACAGTTGTCGTCAGTTAACCGTGGGCGGCTGCTGCGTTCGCTGGAAAGAGCACTGCCGTCGTTGTCCGGTGTGGTCTAGTGGCTAGGATACCTGGCTCTCACCCAGGAGGCCCGGGTTCGATTCCCGGTACCGGAATTGCGCGTTTTTGTTGCTCCTCCTATGCGACTTGTCTCGACTTTGCTCGACTGACGCTACGCTGACGCGTGCAGAAAGCTACGTTAAGTATGACTCGCGGCAACACCTGACGGCGAGAGAGATGCGGCGTCTATCCACTTGTTATCGAGCCACATACCGGTACCTGTAGTCAAGAGGCTTGGAGGACTGCAAGACATTGCCACGGAGGTGAATGCAGCTAACCACTGTAGTTAGAGTCCTGACAGCGCAGGCACGTTCATTTGCTCGTATACATGTGATGGAGACCGTGTCTGACACTGCTGTGGCGTACACCTTGGCCTAGGCTTTGCTGGGTATCGCCACTTGCATTGCAGCCAGCTGCCTTCGCGGGCGCCTCCGTGGCCATGGCCGTGATCGTCTAGTGGTTAGGACATTGCGTTGTGGCCGCAATAACCCAGGTTCGAATCCTGGTCACGGCAATTTTGAAAGTTTTGCCTTGCTGCCGTTGCAATGGCGAGTACTCGAAATGACAGTACTCTCTTGATTTTTTCACTCGTGTTCCGCAGGCCGCAGTTAGCACTACCACTTCATCCCCAACACGTAATGTCGCCTCCCAGAGCGCAGACGTCCGCTGCTCTCTGTAGTCGAAAAGGGCAGTCGTTTGAAGTGCGATGGATGAGCAGCCAGTCCCAGCAGAACAGGAAGCTGTGGCGTGCACTGTTTCTACAAATGCTAGGAACACTGGCGCACCAAGCAGCGCATGTAGCGTGGCCGAGCGCTTTAAGGCGCTGGTTTAAGGCACCAGTCTCTCTGTAGGCGCGGTTTCGAATCCCGTAGCTGCCGGGGGTTTTGATGTGATCGCGTTAACCTGCCGCTTTTCCTTCAAGTGTAACCTCCTTGAGCTCACATATGTTTGATACATGGAGCATTCTAGCTCCGCCTGACAGTTACAGCTACGATACTTTAGTGGTTAAGGAAAGCGCAGGTTCGAAACCTGGTCACGGCACGAAAACGTCTCTTGACGCTGTCTCCTTAACTGCGACAGCTACAGACAAGTGGCGTCGCTACCGTACGGCGGGCACGGCTTTTTCTTGCTGTGGATGGCCTAAAGAGACGCTTCCAGTGGGAGAGCAGTGGAAATACATGGCACGGCGATTGCCAAGATACTTCCATTTCGAAGTGATCTTTGTAGTACAAACGAAACGTTTTGCCGCTGCTGATCCAACGGTAACGTGGCCGAGCGGTCTAAGGCGCTGGTTTTAGGCACCAGTCTCTCCGGAGGCGTGGGTTCGAATCCCACCGTTGCCACTTTTTACGTCTCATTTTTGTGCCGTTGCGGTGTGTCCTCGTGGGGTAGGACGCAGCTCTTGTGACGCGCGTGTTGTGTAGGTAGCGTGGCCGAGCGGTCTAAGGCGCTGGTTTCAGGCACCATTCTCTTCGGAGGCGTGGGTTCCAATCCCACAGCTGCCGAACGTGTAATGTTTCCTGTGTCGAAGGCAGATGCACTCATTGCCCGCAAAGGAAACAGCACAACAAGGCGTGAGCGTCTGCTTGGTGAATTGTCGTAGAACAGTGCGTGGTGCAACGACAGGATTTGTAGGCACCTTTTGCTCTCATCATTGCTGGCGTTCGTCTCCACGAAATGCGTCCGGAGCACGCCGTTCTATAACGCGAGAGAGTGGATTTTTTACAGTTGTCGTCAGTTAACCGTGGGCGGCTGCTGCGTTCGCTGGAAAGAGCACTGCCGTCGTTGTCCGGTGTGGTCTAGTGGCTAGGATACCTGGCTCTCACCCAGGAGGCCCGGGTTCGATTCCCGGTACCGGAATTGCGCGTTTTTGTTGCTCCTCCTATGCGACTTGTCTCGACTTTGCTCGACTGACGCTACGCTGACGCGTGCAGAAAGCTACGTTAAGTATGACTCGCGGCAACACCTGACGGCGAGAGAGATGCGGCGTCTATCCACTTGTTATCGAGCCACATACCGGTACCTGTAGTCAAGAGGCTTGGAGGACTGCAAGACATTGCCACGGAGGTGAATGCAGCTAACCACTGTAGTTAGAGTCCTGACAGCGCAGGCACGTTCATTTGCTCGTATACATGTGATGGAGACCGTGTCTGACACTGCTGTGGCGTACACCTTGGCCTAGGCTTTGCTGGGTATCGCCACTTGCATTGCAGCCAGCTGCCTTCGCGGGCGCCTCCGTGGCCATGGCCGTGATCGTCTAGTGGTTAGGACATTGCGTTGTGGCCGCAATAACCCAGGTTCGAATCCTGGTCACGGCAATTTTGAAAGTTTTGCCTTGCTGCCGTTGCAATGGCGAGTACTCGAAATGACAGTACTCTCTTGATTTTTTCACTCGTGTTCCGCAGGCCGCAGTTAGCACTACCACTTCATCCCCAACACGTAATGTCGCCTCCCAGAGCGCAGACGTCCGCTGCTCTCTGTAGTCGAAAAGGGCAGTCGTTTGAAGTGCGATGGATGAGCAGCCAGTCCCAGCAGAACAGGAAGCTGTGGCGTGCACTGTTTCTACAAATGCTAGGAACACTGGCGCACCAAGCAGCGCATGTAGCGTGGCCGAGCGCTTTAAGGCGCTGGTTTAAGGCACCAGTCTCTCTGTAGGCGCGGTTTCGAATCCCGTAGCTGCCGGGGGTTTTGATGTGATCGCGTTAACCTGCCGCTTTTCCTTCAAGTGTAACCTCCTTGAGCTCACATATGTTTGATACATGGAGCATTCTAGCTCCGCCTGACAGTTACAGCTACGATACTTTAGTGGTTAAGGAAAGCGCAGGTTCGAAACCTGGTCACGGCACGAAAACGTCTCTTGACGCTGTCTCCTTAACTGCGACAGCTACAGACAAGTGGCGTCGCTACCGTACGGCGGGCACGGCTTTTTCTTGCTGTGGATGGCCTAAAGAGACGCTTCCAGTGGGAGAGCAGTGGAAATACATGGCACGGCGATTGCCAAGATACTTCCATTTCGAAGTGATCTTTGTAGTACAAACGAAACGTTTTGCCGCTGCTGATCCAACGGTAACGTGGCCGAGCGGTCTAAGGCGCTGGTTTTAGGCACCAGTCTCTCCGGAGGCGTGGGTTCGAATCCCACCGTTGCCACTTTTTACGTCTCATTTTTGTGCCGTTGCGGTGTGTCCTCGTGGGGTAGGACGCAGCTCTTGTGACGCGCGTGTTGTGTAGGTAGCGTGGCCGAGCGGTCTAAGGCGCTGGTTTCAGGCACCATTCTCTTCGGAGGCGTGGGTTCCAATCCCACAGCTGCCGAACGTGTAATGTTTCCTGTGTCGAAGGCAGATGCACTCATTGCCCGCAAAGGAAACAGCACAACAAGGCGTGAGCGTCTGCTTGGTGAATTGTCGTAGAACAGTGCGTGGTGCAACGACAGGATTTGTAGGCACCTTTTGCTCTCATCATTGCTGGCGTTCGTCTCCACGAAATGCGTCCGGAGCACGCCGTTCTATAACGCGAGAGAGTGGATTTTTTACAGTTGTCGTCAGTTAACCGTGGGCGGCTGCTGCGTTCGCTGGAAAGAGCGCTGCCGTCGTTGTCCGGTGTGGTCTAGTGGCTAGGATACCTGGCTCTCACCCAGGAGGCCCGGGTTCGATTCCCGGTACCGGAATTGCGCGTTTTTGTTGCTCCTCCTATGCGACTTGTCTCGACTTTGCTCGACTGACGCTACGCTGACGCGTGCAGAAAGCTACGTTAAGTATGACTCGCGGCAACACCTGACGGCGAGAGAGATGCGGCGTCTATCCACTTGTTATCGAGCCACATACCGGTACCTGTAGTCAAGAGGCTTGGAGGACTGCAAGACATTGCCACGGAGGTGAATGCAGCTAACCACTGTAGTTAGAGTCCTGACAGCGCAGGCACGTTCATTTGCTCGTATACATGTGATGGAGACCGTGTCTGACACTGCTGTGGCGTACACCTTGGCCTAGGCTTTGCTGGGTATCGCCACTTGCATTGCAGCCAGCTGCCTTCGCGGGCGCCTCCGTGGCCATGGCCGTGATCGTCTAGTGGTTAGGACATTGCGTTGTGGCCGCAATAACCCACGTTCGAATCCTGGTCACGGCAATTTTGAAAGTTTTGCCTTGCTGCCGTTGCAATGGCGAGTACTCGAAATGACAGTACTCTCTTGATTTTTTCACTCGTGTTCCGCAGGCCGCAGTTAGCACTACCACTTCATCCCCAACACGTAATGTCGCCTCCCAGAGCGCAGACGTCCGCTGCTCTCTGTAGTCGAAAAGGGCAGTCGTTTGAAGTGCGATGGATGAGCAGCCAGTCCCAGCAGAACAGGAAGCTGTGGCGTGCACTGTTTCTACAAATGCTAGGAACACTGGCGCACCAAGCAGCGCATGTAGCGTGGCCGAGCGCTTTAAGGCGCTGGTTTAAGGCACCAGTCTCTCTGTAGGCGCGGTTTCGAATCCCGTAGCTGCCGGGGGTTTTGATGTGATCGCGTTAACCTGCCGCTTTTCCTTCAAGTGTAACCTCCTTGAGCTCACATATGTTTGATACATGGAGCATTCTAGCTCCGCCTGACAGTTACAGCTACGATACTTTAGTGGTTAAGGAAAGCGCAGGTTCGAAACCTGGTCACGGCACGAAAACGTCTCTTGACGCTGTCTCCTTAACTGCGACAGCTACAGACAAGTGGCGTCGCTACCGTACGGCGGGCACGGCTTTTTCTTGCTGTGGATGGCCTAAAGAGACGCTTCCAGTGGGAGAGCAGTGGAAATACATGGCACGGCGATTGCCAAGATACTTCCATTTCGAAGTGATCTTTGTAGTACAAACGAAACGTTTTGCCGCTGCTGATCCAACGGTAACGTGGCCGAGCGGTCTAAGGCGCTGGTTTTAGGCACCAGTCTCTCCGGAGGCGTGGGTTCGAATCCCACCGTTGCCACTTTTTACGTCTCATTTTTGTGCCGTTGCGGTGTGTCCTCGTGGGGTAGGACGCAGCTCTTGTGACGCGCGTGTTGTGTAGGTAGCGTGGCCGAGCGGTCTAAGGCGCTGGTTTCAGGCACCATTCTCTTCGGAGGCGTGGGTTCCAATCCCACAGCTGCCGAACGTGTAATGTTTCCTGTGTCGAAGGCAGATGCACTCATTGCCCGCAAAGGAAACAGCACAACAAGGCGTGAGCGTCTGCTTGGTGAATTGTCGTAGAACAGTGCGTGGTGCAACGACAGGATTTGTAGGCACCTTTTGCTCTCATCATTGCTGGCGTTCGTCTCCACGAAATGCGTCCGGAGCACACCGTTCTATAACGCGAGAGAGTGGATTTTTTACAGTTGTCGTCAGTTAACCGTGGGCGGCTGCTGCGTTCGCTGGAAAGAGCACTGCCGTCGTTGTCCGGTGTGGTCTAGTGGCTAGGATACCTGGCTCTCACCCAGGAGGCCCGGGTTCGATTCCCGGTACCGGAATTGCGCGTTTTTGTTGCTCCTCCTATGCGACTTGTCTCGACTTTGCTCGACTGACGCTACGCTGACGCGTGCAGAAAGCTACGTTAAGTATGACTCGCGGCAACACCTGACGGTGAGAGAGATGCGGCGTCTATCCACTTGTTATCGAGCCACATACCGGTACCTGTAGTCAAGAGGCTTGGAGGACTGCAAGACATTGCCACGGAGGTGAATGCAGCTAACCACTGTAGTTAGAGTCCTGACAGCGCAGGCACGTTCATTTGCTCGTATACATGTGATGGAGACCGTGTCTGACACTGCTGTGGCGTACACCTTGGCCTAGGCTTTGCTGGGTATCGCCACTTGCATTGCAGCCAGCTGCCTTCGCGGGCGCCTCCGTGGCCATGGCCGTGATCGTCTAGTGGTTAGGACATTGCGTTGTGGCCGCAATAACCCAGGTTCGAATCCTGGTCACGGCAATTTTGAAAGTTTTGCCTTGCTGCCGTTGCAATGGCGAGTACTCGAAATGACAGTACTCTCTTGATTTTTTCACTCGTGTTCCGCAGGCCGCAGTTAGCACTACCACTTCATCCCCAACACGTAATGTCGCCTCCCAGAGCGCAGACGTCCGCTGCTCTCTGTAGTCGAAAAGGGCAGTCGTTTGAAGTGCGATGGATGAGCAGCCAGTCCCAGCAGAACAGGAAGCTGTGGCGTGCACTGTTTCTACAAATGCTAGGAACACTGGCGCACCAAGCAGCGCATGTAGCGTGGCCGAGCGCTTTAAGGCGCTGGTTTAAGGCACCAGTCTCTCTGTAGGCGCGGTTTCGAATCCCGTAGCTGCCGGGGGTTTTGATGTGATCGCGTTAACCTGCCGCTTTTCCTTCAAGTGTAACCTCCTTGAGCTCACATATGTTTGATACATGGAGCATTCTAGCTCCGCCTGACAGTTACAGCTACGATACTTTAGTGGTTAAGGAAAGCGCAGGTTCGAAACCTGGTCACGGCACGAAAACGTCTCTTGACGCTGTCTCCTTAACTGCGACAGCTACAGACAAGTGGCGTCGCTACCGTACGGCGGGCACGGCTTTTTCTTGCTGTGGATGGCCTAAAGAGACGCTTCCAGTGGGAGAGCAGTGGAAATACATGGCACGGCGATTGCCAAGATACTTCCATTTCGAAGTGATCTTTGTAGTACAAACGAAGCGTTTTGCCGCTGCTGATCCAACGGTAACGTGGCCGAGCGGTCTAAGGCGCTGGTTTTAGGCACCAGTCTCTCCGGAGGCGTGGGTTCGAATCCCACCGTTGCCACTTTTTACGTCTCATTTTTGTGCCGTTGCGGTGTGTCCTCGTGGGGTAGGACGCAGCTCTTGTGACGCGCGTGTTGTGTAGGTAGCGTGGCCGAGCGGTCTAAGGCGCTGGTTTCAGGCACCATTCTCTTCGGAGGCGTGGGTTCCAATCCCACAGCTGCCGAACGTGTAATGTTTCCTGTGTCGAAGGCAGATGCACTCATTGCCCGCAAAGGAAACAGCACAACAAGGCGTGAGCGTCTGCTTGGTGAATTGTCGTAGAACAGTGCGTGGTGCAACGACAGGATTTGTAGGCACCTTTTGCTCTCATCATTGCTGGCGTTCGTCTCCACGAAATGCGTCCGGAGCACGCCGTTCTATAACGCGAGAGAGTGGATTTTTTACAGTTGTCGTCAGTTAACCGTGGGCGGCTGCTGCGTTCGCTGGAAAGAGCGCTGCCGTCGTTGTCCGGTGTGGTCTAGTGGCTAGGATACCTGGCTCTCACCCAGGAGGCCCGGGTTCGATTCCCGGTACCGGAATTGCGCGTTTTTGTTGCTCCTCCTATGCGACTTGTCTCGACTTTGCTCGACTGACGCTACGCTGACGCGTGCAGAAAGCTACGTTAAGTATGACTCGCGGCAACACCTGACGGCGAGAGAGATGCGGCGTCTATCCACTTGTTATCGAGCCACATACCGGTACCTGTAGTCAAGAGGCTTGGAGGACTGCAAGACATTGCCACGGAGGTGAATGCAGCTAACCACTGTAGTTAGAGTCCTGACAGCGCAGGCACGTTCATTTGCTCGTATACATGTGATGGAGACCGTGTCTGACACTGCTGTGGCGTACACCTTGGCCTAGGCTTTGCTGGGTATCGCCACTTGCATTGCAGCCAGCTGCCTTCGCGGGCGCCTCCGTGGCCATGGCCGTGATCGTCTAGTGGTTAGGACATTGCGTTGTGGCCGCAATAACCCACGTTCGAATCCTGGTCACGGCAATTTTGAAAGTTTTGCCTTGCTGCCGTTGCAATGGCGAGTACTCGAAATGACAGTACTCTCTTGATTTTTTCACTCGTGTTCCGCAGGCCGCAGTTAGCACTACCACTTCATCCCCAACACGTAATGTCGCCTCCCAGAGCGCAGACGTCCGCTGCTCTCTGTAGTCGAAAAGGGCAGTCGTTTGAAGTGCGATGGATGAGCAGCCAGTCCCAGCAGAACAGGAAGCTGTGGCGTGCACTGTTTCTACAAATGCTAGGAACACTGGCGCACCAAGCAGCGCATGTAGCGTGGCCGAGCGCTTTAAGGCGCTGGTTTAAGGCACCAGTCTCTCTGTAGGCGCGGTTTCGAATCCCGTAGCTGCCGGGGGTTTTGATGTGATCGCGTTAACCTGCCGCTTTTCCTTCAAGTGTAACCTCCTTGAGCTCACATATGTTTGATACATGGAGCATTCTAGCTCCGCCTGACAGTTACAGCTACGATACTTTAGTGGTTAAGGAAAGCGCAGGTTCGAAACCTGGTCACGGCACGAAAACGTCTCTTGACGCTGTCTCCTTAACTGCGACAGCTACAGACAAGTGGCGTCGCTACCGTACGGCGGGCACGGCTTTTTCTTGCTGTGGATGGCCTAAAGAGACGCTTCCAGTGGGAGAGCAGTGGAAATACATGGCACGGCGATTGCCAAGATACTTCCATTTCGAAGTGATCTTTGTAGTACAAACGAAACGTTTTGCCGCTGCTGATCCAACGGTAACGTGGCCGAGCGGTCTAAGGCGCTGGTTTTAGGCACCAGTCTCTCCGGAGGCGTGGGTTCGAATCCCACCGTTGCCACTTTTTACGTCTCATTTTTGTGCCGTTGCGGTGTGTCCTCGTGGGGTAGGACGCAGCTCTTGTGACGCGCGTGTTGTGTAGGTAGCGTGGCCGAGCGGTCTAAGGCGCTGGTTTCAGGCACCATTCTCTTCGGAGGCGTGGGTTCCAATCCCACAGCTGCCGAACGTGTAATGTTTCCTGTGTCGAAGGCAGATGCACTCATTGCCCGCAAAGGAAACAGCACAACAAGGCGTGAGCGTCTGCTTGGTGAATTGTCGTAGAACAGTGCGTGGTGCAACGACAGGATTTGTAGGCACCTTTTGCTCTCATCATTGCTGGCGTTCGTCTCCACGAAATGCGTCCGGAGCACGCCGTTCTATAACGCGAGAGAGTGGATTTTTTACAGTTGTCGTCAGTTAACCGTGGGCGGCTGCTGTGTTCGCTGGAAAGAGCGCTGCCGTCGTTGTCCGGTGTGGTCTAGTGGCTAGGATACCTGGCTCTCACCCAGGAGGCCCGGGTTCGATTCCCGGTACCGGAATTGCGCGTTTTTGTTGCTCCTCCTATGCGACTTGTCTCGACTTTGCTCGACTGACGCTACGCTGACGCGTGCAGAAAGCTACGTTAAGTATGACTCGCGGCAACACCTGACGGCGAGAGAGATGCGGCGTCTATCCACTTGTTATCGAGCCACATACCGGTACCTGTAGTCAAGAGGCTTGGAGGACTGCAAGACATTGCCACGGAGGTGAATGCAGCTAACCACTGTAGTTAGAGTCCTGACAGCGCAGGCACGTTCATTTGCTCGTATACATGTGATGGAGACCGTGTCTGACACTGCTGTGGCGTACACCTTGGCCTAGGCTTTGCTGGGTATCGCCACTTGCATTGCAGCCAGCTGCCTTCGCGGGCGCCTCCGTGGCCATGGCCGTGATCGTCTAGTGGTTAGGACATTGCGTTGTGGCCGCAATAACCCACGTTCGAATCCTGGTCACGGCAATTTTGAAAGTTTTGCCTTGCTGCCGTTGCAATGGCGAGTACTCGAAATGACAGTACTCTCTTGATTTTTTCACTCGTGTTCCGCAGGCCGCAGTTAGCACTACCACTTCATCCCCAACACGTAATGTCGCCTCCCAGAGCGCAGACGTCCGCTGCTCTCTGTAGTCGAAAAGGGCAGTCGTTTGAAGTGCGATGGATGAGCAGCCAGTCCCAGCAGAACAGGAAGCTGTGGCGTGCACTGTTTCTACAAATGCTAGGAACACTGGCGCACCAAGCAGCGCATGTAGCGTGGCCGAGCGCTTTAAGGCGCTGGTTTAAGGCACCAGTCTCTCTGTAGGCGCGGTTTCGAATCCCGTAGCTGCCGGGGGTTTTGATGTGATCGCGTTAACCTGCCGCTTTTCCTTCAAGTGTAACCTCCTTGAGCTCACATATGTTTGATACATGGAGCATTCTAGCTCCGCCTGACAGTTACAGCTACGATACTTTAGTGGTTAAGGAAAGCGCAGGTTCGAAACCTGGTCACGGCACGAAAACGTCTCTTGACGCTGTCTCCTTAACTGCGACAGCTACAGACAAGTGGCGTCGCTACCGTACGGCGGGCACGGCTTTTTCTTGCTGTGGATGGCCTAAAGAGACGCTTCCAGTGGGAGAGCAGTGGAAATACATGGCACGGCGATTGCCAAGATACTTCCATTTCGAAGTGATCTTTGTAGTACAAACGAAACGTTTTGCCGCTGCTGATCCAACGGTAACGTGGCCGAGCGGTCTAAGGCGCTGGTTTTAGGCACCAGTCTCTCCGGAGGCGTGGGTTCGAATCCCACCGTTGCCACTTTTTACGTCTCATTTTTGTGCCGTTGCGGTGTGTCCTCGTGGGGTAGGACGCAGCTCTTGTGACGCGCGTGTTGTGTAGGTAGCGTGGCCGAGCGGTCTAAGGCGCTGGTTTCAGGCACCATTCTCTTCGGAGGCGTGGGTTCCAATCCCACAGCTGCCGAACGTGTAATGTTTCCTGTGTCGAAGGCAGATGCACTCATTGCCCGCAAAGGAAACAGCACAACAAGGCGTGAGCGTCTGCTTGGTGAATTGTCGTAGAACAGTGCGTGGTGCAACGACAGGATTTGTAGGCACCTTTTGCTCTCATCATTGCTGGCGTTCGTCTCCACGAAATGCGTCCGGAGCACGCCGTTCTATAACGCGAGAGAGTGGATTTTTTACAGTTGTCGTCAGTTAACCGTGGGCGGCTGCTGCGTTCGCTGGAAAGAGCGCTGCCGTCGTTGTCCGGTGTGGTCTAGTGGCTAGGATACCTGGCTCTCACCCAGGAGGCCCGGGTTCGATTCCCGGTACCGGAATTGCGCGTTTTTGTTGCTCCTCCTATGCGACTTGTCTCGACTTTGCTCGACTGACGCTACGCTGACGCGTGCAGAAAGCTACGTTAAGTATGACTCGCGGCAACACCTGACGGCGAGAGAGATGCGGCGTCTATCCACTTGTTATCGAGCCACATACCGGTACCTGTAGTCAAGAGGCTTGGAGGACTGCAAGACATTGCCACGGAGGTGAATGCAGCTAACCACTGTAGTTAGAGTCCTGACAGCGCAGGCACGTTCATTTGCTCGTATACATGTGATGGAGACCGTGTCTGACACTGCTGTGGCGTACACCTTGGCCTAGGCTTTGCTGGGTATCGCCACTTGCATTGCAGCCAGCTGCCTTCGCGGGCGCCTCCGTGGCCATGGCCGTGATCGTCTAGTGGTTAGGACATTGCGTTGTGGCCGCAATAACCCACGTTCGAATCCTGGTCACGGCAATTTTGAAAGTTTTGCCTTGCTGCCGTTGCAATGGCGAGTACTCGAAATGACAGTACTCTCTTGATTTTTTCACTCGTGTTCCGCAGGCCGCAGTTAGCACTACCACTTCATCCCCAACACGTAATGTCGCCTCCCAGAGCGCAGACGTCCGCTGCTCTCTGTAGTCGAAAAGGGCAGTCGTTTGAAGTGCGATGGATGAGCAGCCAGTCCCAGCAGAACAGGAAGCTGTGGCGTGCACTGTTTCTACAAATGCTAGGAACACTGGCGCACCAAGCAGCGCATGTAGCGTGGCCGAGCGCTTTAAGGCGCTGGTTTAAGGCACCAGTCTCTCTGTAGGCGCGGTTTCGAATCCCGTAGCTGCCGGGGGTTTTGATGTGATCGCGTTAACCTGCCGCTTTTCCTTCAAGTGTAACCTCCTTGAGCTCACATATGTTTGATACATGGAGCATTCTAGCTCCGCCTGACAGTTACAGCTACGATACTTTAGTGGTTAAGGAAAGCGCAGGTTCGAAACCTGGTCACGGCACGAAAACGTCTCTTGACGCTGTCTCCTTAACTGCGACAGCTACAGACAAGTGGCGTCGCTACCGTACGGCGGGCACGGCTTTTTCTTGCTGTGGATGGCCTAAAGAGACGCTTCCAGTGGGAGAGCAGTGGAAATACATGGCACGGCGATTGCCAAGATACTTCCATTTCGAAGTGATCTTTGTAGTACAAACGAAACGTTTTGCCGCTGCTGATCCAACGGTAACGTGGCCGAGCGGTCTAAGGCGCTGGTTTTAGGCACCAGTCTCTCCGGAGGCGTGGGTTCGAATCCCACCGTTGCCACTTTTTACGTCTCATTTTTGTGCCGTTGCGGTGTGTCCTCGTGGGGTAGGACGCAGCTCTTGTGACGCGCGTGTTGTGTAGGTAGCGTGGCCGAGCGGTCTAAGGCGCTGGTTTCAGGCACCATTCTCTTCGGAGGCGTGGGTTCCAATCCCACAGCTGCCGAACGTGTAATGTTTCCTGTGTCGAAGGCAGATGCACTCATTGCCCGCAAAGGAAACAGCACAACAAGGCGTGAGCGTCTGCTTGGTGAATTGTCGTAGAACAGTGCGTGGTGCAACGACAGGATTTGTAGGCACCTTTTGCTCTCATCATTGCTGGCGTTCGTCTCCACGAAATGCGTCCGGAGCACGCCGTTCTATAACGCGAGAGAGTGGATTTTTTACAGTTGTCGTCAGTTAACCGTGGGCGGCTGCTGCGTTCGCTGGAAAGAGCGCTGCCGTCGTTGTCCGGTGTGGTCTAGTGGCTAGGATACCTGGCTCTCACCCAGGAGGCCCGGGTTCGATTCCCGGTACCGGAATTGCGCGTTTTTGTTGCTCCTCCTATGCGACTTGTCTCGACTTTGCTCGACTGACGCTACGCTGACGCGTGCAGAAAGCTACGTTAAGTATGACTCGCGGCAACACCTGACGGCGAGAGAGATGCGGCGTCTATCCACTTGTTATCGAGCCACATACCGGTACCTGTAGTCAAGAGGCTTGGAGGACTGCAAGACATTGCCACGGAGGTGAATGCAGCTAACCACTGTAGTTAGAGTCCTGACAGCGCAGGCACGTTCATTTGCTCGTATACATGTGATGGAGACCGTGTCTGACACTGCTGTGGCGTACACCTTGGCCTAGGCTTTGCTGGGTATCGCCACTTGCATTGCAGCCAGCTGCCTTCGCGGGCGCCTCCGTGGCCATGGCCGTGATCGTCTAGTGGTTAGGACATTGCGTTGTGGCCGCAATAACCCACGTTCGAATCCTGGTCACGGCAATTTTGAAAGTTTTGCCTTGCTGCCGTTGCAATGGCGAGTACTCGAAATGACAGTACTCTCTTGATTTTTTCACTCGTGTTCCGCAGGCCGCAGTTAGCACTACCACTTCATCCCCAACACGTAATGTCGCCTCCCAGAGCGCAGACGTCCGCTGCTCTCTGTAGTCGAAAAGGGCAGTCGTTTGAAGTGCGATGGATGAGCAGCCAGTCCCAGCAGAACAGGAAGCTGTGGCGTGCACTGTTTCTACAAATGCTAGGAACACTGGCGCACCAAGCAGCGCATGTAGCGTGGCCGAGCGCTTTAAGGCGCTGGTTTAAGGCACCAGTCTCTCTGTAGGCGCGGTTTCGAATCCCGTAGCTGCCGGGGGTTTTGATGTGATCGCGTTAACCTGCCGCTTTTCCTTCAAGTGTAACCTCCTTGAGCTCACATATGTTTGATACATGGAGCATTCTAGCTCCGCCTGACAGTTACAGCTACGATACTTTAGTGGTTAAGGAAAGCGCAGGTTCGAAACCTGGTCACGGCACGAAAACGTCTCTTGACGCTGTCTCCTTAACTGCGACAGCTACAGACAAGTGGCGTCGCTACCGTACGGCGGGCACGGCTTTTTCTTGCTGTGGATGGCCTAAAGAGACGCTTCCAGTGGGAGAGCAGTGGAAATACATGGCACGGCGATTGCCAAGATACTTCCATTTCGAAGTGATCTTTGTAGTACAAACGAAACGTTTTGCCGCTGCTGATCCAACGGTAACGTGGCCGAGCGGTCTAAGGCGCTGGTTTTAGGCACCAGTCTCTCCGGAGGCGTGGGTTCGAATCCCACCGTTGCCACTTTTTACGTCTCATTTTTGTGCCGTTGCGGTGTGTCCTCGTGGGGTAGGACGCAGCTCTTGTGACGCGCGTGTTGTGTAGGTAGCGTGGCCGAGCGGTCTAAGGCGCTGGTTTCAGGCACCATTCTCTTCGGAGGCGTGGGTTCCAATCCCACAGCTGCCGAACGTGTAATGTTTCCTGTGTCGAAGGCAGATGCACTCATTGCCCGCAAAGGAAACAGCACAACAAGGCGTGAGCGTCTGCTTGGTGAATTGTCGTAGAACAGTGCGTGGTGCAACGACAGGATTTGTAGGCACCTTTTGCTCTCATCATTGCTGGCGTTCGTCTCCACGAAATGCGTCCGGAGCACGCCGTTCTATAACGCGAGAGAGTGGATTTTTTACAGTTGTCGTCAGTTAACCGTGGGCGGCTGCTGCGTTCGCTGGAAAGAGCGCTGCCGTCGTTGTCCGGTGTGGTCTAGTGGCTAGGATACCTGGCTCTCACCCAGGAGGCCCGGGTTCGATTCCCGGTACCGGAATTGCGCGTTTTTGTTGCTCCTCCTATGCGACTTGTCTCGACTTTGCTCGACTGACGCTACGCTGACGCGTGCAGAAAGCTACGTTAAGTATGACTCGCGGCAACACCTGACGGCGAGAGAGATGCGGCGTCTATCCACTTGTTATCGAGCCACATACCGGTACCTGTAGTCAAGAGGCTTGGAGGACTGCAAGACATTGCCACGGAGGTGAATGCAGCTAACCACTGTAGTTAGAGTCCTGACAGCGCAGGCACGTTCATTTGCTCGTATACATGTGATGGAGACCGTGTCTGACACTGCTGTGGCGTACACCTTGGCCTAGGCTTTGCTGGGTATCGCCACTTGCATTGCAGCCAGCTGCCTTCGCGGGCGCCTCCGTGGCCATGGCCGTGATCGTCTAGTGGTTAGGACATTGCGTTGTGGCCGCAATAACCCACGTTCGAATCCTGGTCACGGCAATTTTGAAAGTTTTGCCTTGCTGCCGTTGCAATGGCGAGTACTCGAAATGACAGTACTCTCTTGATTTTTTCACTCGTGTTCCGCAGGCCGCAGTTAGCACTACCACTTCATCCCCAACACGTAATGTCGCCTCCCAGAGCGCAGACGTCCGCTGCTCTCTGTAGTCGAAAAGGGCAGTCGTTTGAAGTGCGATGGATGAGCAGCCAGTCCCAGCAGAACAGGAAGCTGTGGCGTGCACTGTTTCTACAAATGCTAGGAACACTGGCGCACCAAGCAGCGCATGTAGCGTGGCCGAGCGCTTTAAGGCGCTGGTTTAAGGCACCAGTCTCTCTGTAGGCGCGGTTTCGAATCCCGTAGCTGCCGGGGGTTTTGATGTGATCGCGTTAACCTGCCGCTTTTCCTTCAAGTGTAACCTCCTTGAGCTCACATATGTTTGATACATGGAGCATTCTAGCTCCGCCTGACAGTTACAGCTACGATACTTTAGTGGTTAAGGAAAGCGCAGGTTCGAAACCTGGTCACGGCACGAAAACGTCTCTTGACGCTGTCTCCTTAACTGCGACAGCTACAGACAAGTGGCGTCGCTACCGTACGGCGGGCACGGCTTTTTCTTGCTGTGGATGGCCTAAAGAGACGCTTCCAGTGGGAGAGCAGTGGAAATACATGGCACGGCGATTGCCAAGATACTTCCATTTCGAAGTGATCTTTGTAGTACAAACGAAACGTTTTGCCGCTGCTGATCCAACGGTAACGTGGCCGAGCGGTGTAAGGCGCTGGTTTTAGGCACCAGTCTCTCCGGAGGCGTGGGTTCGAATCCCACCGTTGCCACTTTTTACGTCTCATTTTTGTGCCGTTGCGGTGTGTCCTCGTGGGGTAGGACGCAGCTCTTGTGACGCGCGTGTTGTGTAGGTAGCGTGGCCGAGCGGTCTAAGGCGCTGGTTTCAGGCACCATTCTCTTCGGAGGCGTGGGTTCCAATCCCACAGCTGCCGAACGTGTAATGTTTCCTGTGTCGAAGGCAGATGCACTCATTGCCCGCAAAGGAAACAGCACAACAAGGCGTGAGCGTCTGCTTGGTGAATTGTCGTAGAACAGTGCGTGGTGCAACGACAGGATTTGTAGGCACCTTTTGCTCTCATCATTGCTGGCGTTCGTCTCCACGAAATGCGTCCGGAGCACGCCGTTCTATAACGCGAGAGAGTGGATTTTTTACAGTTGTCGTCAGTTAACCGTGGGCGGCTGCTGCGTTCGCTGGAAAGAGCGCTGCCGTCGTTGTCCGGTGTGGTCTAGTGGCTAGGATACCTGGCTCTCACCCAGGAGGCCCGGGTTCGATTCCCGGTACCGGAATTGCGCGTTTTTGTTGCTCCTCCTATGCGACTTGTCTCGACTTTGCTCGACTGACGCTACGCTGACGCGTGCAGAAAGCTAC
Organism: Schistocerca piceifrons; assembly: GCF_021461385.2. Taxonomy (NCBI): domain Eukaryota; kingdom Metazoa; phylum Arthropoda; class Insecta; order Orthoptera; family Acrididae; genus Schistocerca; species Schistocerca piceifrons. The sequence goes on from NW_025728916.1 coordinate 57,537, forward strand.
GTTAAGTATGACTCGCGGCAACACCTGACGGCGAGAGAGATGCGGCGTCTATCCACTTGTTATCGAGCCACATACCGGTACCTGTAGTCAAGAGGCTTGGAGGACTGCAAGACATTGCCACGGAGGTGAATGCAGCTAACCACTGTAGTTAGAGTCCTGACAGCGCAGGCACGTTCATTTGCTCGTATACATGTGATGGAGACCGTGTCTGACACTGCTGTGGCGTACACCTTGGCCTAGGCTTTGCTGGGTATCGCCACTTGCATTGCAGCCAGCTGCCTTCGCGGGCGCCTCCGTGGCCATGGCCGTGATCGTCTAGTGGTTAGGACATTGCGTTGTGGCCGCAATAACCCACGTTCGAATCCTGGTCACGGCAATTTTGAAAGTTTTGCCTTGCTGCCGTTGCAATGGCGAGTACTCGAAATGACAGTACTCTCTTGATTTTTTCACTCGTGTTCCGCAGGCCGCAGTTAGCACTACCACTTCATCCCCAACACGTAATGTCGCCTCCCAGAGCGCAGACGTCCGCTGCTCTCTGTAGTCGAAAAGGGCAGTCGTTTGAAGTGCGATGGATGAGCAGCCAGTCCCAGCAGAACAGGAAGCTGTGGCGTGCACTGTTTCTACAAATGCTAGGAACACTGGCGCACCAAGCAGCGCATGTAGCGTGGCCGAGCGCTTTAAGGCGCTGGTTTAAGGCACCAGTCTCTCTGTAGGCGCGGTTTCGAATCCCGTAGCTGCCGGGGGTTTTGATGTGATCGCGTTAACCTGCCGCTTTTCCTTCAAGTGTAACCTCCTTGAGCTCACATATGTTTGATACATGGAGCATTCTAGCTCCGCCTGACAGTTACAGCTACGATACTTTAGTGGTTAAGGAAAGCGCAGGTTCGAAACCTGGTCACGGCACGAAAACGTCTCTTGACGCTGTCTCCTTAACTGCGACAGCTACAGACAAGTGGCGTCGCTACCGTACGGCGGGCACGGCTTTTTCTTGCTGTGGATGGCCTAAAGAGACGCTTCCAGTGGGAGAGCAGTGGAAATACATGGCACGGCGATTGCCAAGATACTTCCATTTCGAAGTGATCTTTGTAGTACAAACGAAACGTTTTGCCGCTGCTGATCCAACGGTAACGTGGCCGAGCGGTCTAAGGCGCTGGTTTTAGGCACCAGTCTCTCCGGAGGCGTGGGTTCGAATCCCACCGTTGCCACTTTTTACGTCTCATTTTTGTGCCGTTGCGGTGTGTCCTCGTGGGGTAGGACGCAGCTCTTGTGACGCGCGTGTTGTGTAGGTAGCGTGGCCGAGCGGTCTAAGGCGCTGGTTTCAGGCACCATTCTCTTCGGAGGCGTGGGTTCCAATCCCACAGCTGCCGAACGTGTAATGTTTCCTGTGTCGAAGGCAGATGCACTCATTGCCCGCAAAGGAAACAGCACAACAAGGCGTGAGCGTCTGCTTGGTGAATTGTCGTAGAACAGTGCGTGGTGCAACGACAGGATTTGTAGGCACCTTTTGCTCTCATCATTGCTGGCGTTCGTCTCCACGAAATGCGTCCGGAGCACGCCGTTCTATAACGCGAGAGAGTGGATTTTTTACAGTTGTCGTCAGTTAACCGTGGGCGGCTGCTGCGTTCGCTGGAAAGAGCGCTGCCGTCGTTGTCCGGTGTGGTCTAGTGGCTAGGATACCTGGCTCTCACCCAGGAGGCCCGGGTTCGATTCCCGGTACCGGAATTGCGCGTTTTTGTTGCTCCTCCTATGCGACTTGTCTCGACTTTGCTCGACTGACGCTACGCTGACGCGTGCAGAAAGCTACGTTAAGTATGACTCGCGGCAACACCTGACGGCGAGAGAGATGCGGCGTCTATCCACTTGTTATCGAGCCACATACCGGTACCTGTAGTCAAGAGGCTTGGAGGACTGCAAGACATTGCCACGGAGGTGAATGCAGCTAACCACTGTAGTTAGAGTCCTGACAGCGCAGGCACGTTCATTTGCTCGTATACATGTGATGGAGACCGTGTCTGACACTGCTGTGGCGTACACCTTGGCCTAGGCTTTGCTGGGTATCGCCACTTGCATTGCAGCCAGCTGCCTTCGCGGGCGCCTCCGTGGCCATGGCCGTGATCGTCTAGTGGTTAGGACATTGCGTTGTGGCCGCAATAACCCACGTTCGAATCCTGGTCACGGCAATTTTGAAAGTTTTGCCTTGCTGCCGTTGCAATGGCGAGTACTCGAAATGACAGTACTCTCTTGATTTTTTCACTCGTGTTCCGCAGGCCGCAGTTAGCACTACCACTTCATCCCCAACACGTAATGTCGCCTCCCAGAGCGCAGACGTCCGCTGCTCTCTGTAGTCGAAAAGGGCAGTCGTTTGAAGTGCGATGGATGAGCAGCCAGTCCCAGCAGAACAGGAAGCTGTGGCGTGCACTGTTTCTACAAATGCTAGGAACACTGGCGCACCAAGCAGCGCATGTAGCGTGGCCGAGCGCTTTAAGGCGCTGGTTTAAGGCACCAGTCTCTCTGTAGGCGCGGTTTCGAATCCCGTAGCTGCCGGGGGTTTTGATGTGATCGCGTTAACCTGCCGCTTTTCCTTCAAGTGTAACCTCCTTGAGCTCACATATGTTTGATACATGGAGCATTCTAGCTCCGCCTGACAGTTACAGCTACGATACTTTAGTGGTTAAGGAAAGCGCAGGTTCGAAACCTGGTCACGGCACGAAAACGTCTCTTGACGCTGTCTCCTTAACTGCGACAGCTACAGACAAGTGGCGTCGCTACCGTACGGCGGGCACGGCTTTTTCTTGCTGTGGATGGCCTAAAGAGACGCTTCCAGTGGGAGAGCAGTGGAAATACATGGCACGGCGATTGCCAAGATACTTCCATTTCGAAGTGATCTTTGTAGTACAAACGAAACGTTTTGCCGCTGCTGATCCAACGGTAACGTGGCCGAGCGGTCTAAGGCGCTGGTTTTAGGCACCAGTCTCTCCGGAGGCGTGGGTTCGAATCCCACCGTTGCCACTTTTTACGTCTCATTTTTGTGCCGTTGCGGTGTGTCCTCGTGGGGTAGGACGCAGCTCTTGTGACGCGCGTGTTGTGTAGGTAGCGTGGCCGAGCGGTCTAAGGCGCTGGTTTCAGGCACCATTCTCTTCGGAGGCGTGGGTTCCAATCCCACAGCTGCCGAACGTGTAATGTTTCCTGTGTCGAAGGCAGATGCACTCATTGCCCGCAAAGGAAACAGCACAACAAGGCGTGAGCGTCTGCTTGGTGAATTGTCGTAGAACAGTGCGTGGTGCAACGACAGGATTTGTAGGCACCTTTTGCTCTCATCATTGCTGGCGTTCGTCTCCACGAAATGCGTCCGGAGCACGCCGTTCTATAACGCGAGAGAGTGGATTTTTTACAGTTGTCGTCAGTTAACCGTGGGCGGCTGCTGCGTTCGCTGGAAAGAGCGCTGCCGTCGTTGTCCGGTGTGGTCTAGTGGCTAGGATACCTGGCTCTCACCCAGGAGGCCCGGGTTCGATTCCCGGTACCGGAATTGCGCGTTTTTGTTGCTCCTCCTATGCGACTTGTCTCGACTTTGCTCGACTGACGCTACGCTGACGCGTGCAGAAAGCTACGTTAAGTATGACTCGCGGCAACACCTGACGGCGAGAGAGATGCGGCGTCTATCCACTTGTTATCGAGCCACATACCGGTACCTGTAGTCAAGAGGCTTGGAGGACTGCAAGACATTGCCACGGAGGTGAATGCAGCTAACCACTGTAGTTAGAGTCCTGACAGCGCAGGCACGTTCATTTGCTCGTATACATGTGATGGAGACCGTGTCTGACACTGCTGTGGCGTACACCTTGGCCTAGGCTTTGCTGGGTATCGCCACTTGCATTGCAGCCAGCTGCCTTCGCGGGCGCCTCCGTGGCCATGGCCGTGATCGTCTAGTGGTTAGGACATTGCGTTGTGGCCGCAATAACCCACGTTCGAATCCTGGTCACGGCAATTTTGAAAGTTTTGCCTTGCTGCCGTTGCAATGGCGAGTACTCGAAATGACAGTACTCTCTTGATTTTTTCACTCGTGTTCCGCAGGCCGCAGTTAGCACTACCACTTCATCCCCAACACGTAATGTCGCCTCCCAGAGCGCAGACGTCCGCTGCTCTCTGTAGTCGAAAAGGGCAGTCGTTTGAAGTGCGATGGATGAGCAGCCAGTCCCAGCAGAACAGGAAGCTGTGGCGTGCACTGTTTCTACAAATGCTAGGAACACTGGCGCACCAAGCAGCGCATGTAGCGTGGCCGAGCGCTTTAAGGCGCTGGTTTAAGGCACCAGTCTCTCTGTAGGCGCGGTTTCGAATCCCGTAGCTGCCGGGGGTTTTGATGTGATCGCGTTAACCTGCCGCTTTTCCTTCAAGTGTAACCTCCTTGAGCTCACATATGTTTGATACATGGAGCATTCTAGCTCCGCCTGACAGTTACAGCTACGATACTTTAGTGGTTAAGGAAAGCGCAGGTTCGAAACCTGGTCACGGCACGAAAACGTCTCTTGACGCTGTCTCCTTAACTGCGACAGCTACAGACAAGTGGCGTCGCTACCGTACGGCGGGCACGGCTTTTTCTTGCTGTGGATGGCCTAAAGAGACGCTTCCAGTGGGAGAGCAGTGGAAATACATGGCACGGCGATTGCCAAGATACTTCCATTTCGAAGTGATCTTTGTAGTACAAACGAAACGTTTTGCCGCTGCTGATCCAACGGTAACGTGGCCGAGCGGTCTAAGGCGCTGGTTTTAGGCACCAGTCTCTCCGGAGGCGTGGGTTCGAATCCCACCGTTGCCACTTTTTACGTCTCATTTTTGTGCCGTTGCGGTGTGTCCTCGTGGGGTAGGACGCAGCTCTTGTGACGCGCGTGTTGTGTAGGTAGCGTGGCCGAGCGGTCTAAGGCGCTGGTTTCAGGCACCATTCTCTTCGGAGGCGTGGGTTCCAATCCCACAGCTGCCGAACGTGTAATGTTTCCTGTGTCGAAGGCAGATGCACTCATTGCCCGCAAAGGAAACAGCACAACAAGGCGTGAGCGTCTGCTTGGTGAATTGTCGTAGAACAGTGCGTGGTGCAACGACAGGATTTGTAGGCACCTTTTGCTCTCATCATTGCTGGCGTTCGTCTCCACGAAATGCGTCCGGAGCACGCCGTTCTATAACGCGAGAGAGTGGATTTTTTACAGTTGTCGTCAGTTAACCGTGGGCGGCTGCTGCGTTCGCTGGAAAGAGCGCTGCCGTCGTTGTCCGGTGTGGTCTAGTGGCTAGGATACCTGGCTCTCACCCAGGAGGCCCGGGTTCGATTCCCGGTACCGGAATTGCGCGTTTTTGTTGCTCCTCCTATGCGACTTGTCTCGACTTTGCTCGACTGACGCTACGCTGACGCGTGCAGAAAGCTACGTTAAGTATGACTCGCGGCAACACCTGACGGCGAGAGAGATGCGGCGTCTATCCACTTGTTATCGAGCCACATACCGGTACCTGTAGTCAAGAGGCTTGGAGGACTGCAAGACATTGCCACGGAGGTGAATGCAGCTAACCACTGTAGTTAGAGTCCTGACAGCGCAGGCACGTTCATTTGCTCGTATACATGTGATGGAGACCGTGTCTGACACTGCTGTGGCGTACACCTTGGCCTAGGCTTTGCTGGGTATCGCCACTTGCATTGCAGCCAGCTGCCTTCGCGGGCGCCTCCGTGGCCATGGCCGTGATCGTCTAGTGGTTAGGACATTGCGTTGTGGCCGCAATAACCCAGGTTCGAATCCTGGTCACGGCAATTTTGAAAGTTTTGCCTTGCTGCCGTTGCAATGGCGAGTACTCGAAATGACAGTACTCTCTTGATTTTTTCACTCGTGTTCCGCAGGCCGCAGTTAGCACTACCACTTCATCCCCAACACGTAATGTCGCCTCCCAGAGCGCAGACGTCCGCTGCTCTCTGTAGTCGAAAAGGGCAGTCGTTTGAAGTGCGATGGATGAGCAGCCAGTCCCAGCAGAACAGGAAGCTGTGGCGTGCACTGTTTCTACAAATGCTAGGAACACTGGCGCACCAAGCAGCGCATGTAGCGTGGCCGAGCGCTTTAAGGCGCTGGTTTAAGGCACCAGTCTCTCTGTAGGCGCGGTTTCGAATCCCGTAGCTGCCGGGGGTTTTGATGTGATCGCGTTAACCTGCCGCTTTTCCTTCAAGTGTAACCTCCTTGAGCTCACATATGTTTGATACATGGAGCATTCTAGCTCCGCCTGACAGTTACAGCTACGATACTTTAGTGGTTAAGGAAAGCGCAGGTTCGAAACCTGGTCACGGCACGAAAACGTCTCTTGACGCTGTCTCCTTAACTGCGACAGCTACAGACAAGTGGCGTCGCTACCGTACGGCGGGCACGGCTTTTTCTTGCTGTGGATGGCCTAAAGAGACGCTTCCAGTGGGAGAGCAGTGGAAATACATGGCACGGCGATTGCCAAGATACTTCCATTTCGAAGTGATCTTTGTAGTACAAACGAAACGTTTTGCCGCTGCTGATCCAACGGTAACGTGGCCGAGCGGTCTAAGGCGCTGGTTTTAGGCACCAGTCTCTCCGGAGGCGTGGGTTCGAATCCCACCGTTGCCACTTTTTACGTCTCATTTTTGTGCCGTTGCGGTGTGTCCTCGTGGGGTAGGACGCAGCTCTTGTGACGCGCGTGTTGTGTAGGTAGCGTGGCCGAGCGGTCTAAGGCGCTGGTTTCAGGCACCATTCTCTTCGGAGGCGTGGGTTCCAATCCCACAGCTGCCGAACGTGTAATGTTTCCTGTGTCGAAGGCAGATGCACTCATTGCCCGCAAAGGAAACAGCACAACAAGGCGTGAGCGTCTGCTTGGTGAATTGTCGTAGAACAGTGCGTGGTGCAACGACAGGATTTGTAGGCACCTTTTGCTCTCATCATTGCTGGCGTTCGTCTCCACGAAATGCGTCCGGAGCACGCCGTTCTATAACGCGAGAGAGTGGATTTTTTACAGTTGTCGTCAGTTAACCGTGGGCGGCTGCTGCGTTCGCTGGAAAGAGCGCTGCCGTCGTTGTCCGGTGTGGTCTAGTGGCTAGGATACCTGGCTCTCACCCAGGAGGCCCGGGTTCGATTCCCGGTACCGGAATTGCGCGTTTTTGTTGCTCCTCCTATGCGACTTGTCTCGACTTTGCTCGACTGACGCTACGCTGACGCGTGCAGAAAGCTACGTTAAGTATGACTCGCGGCAACACCTGACGGCGAGAGAGATGCGGCGTCTATCCACTTGTTATCGAGCCACATACCGGTACCTGTAGTCAAGAGGCTTGGAGGACTGCAAGACATTGCCACGGAGGTGAATGCAGCTAACCACTGTAGTTAGAGTCCTGACAGCGCAGGCACGTTCATTTGCTCGTATACATGTGATGGAGACCGTGTCTGACACTGCTGTGGCGTACACCTTGGCCTAGGCTTTGCTGGGTATCGCCACTTGCATTGCAGCCAGCTGCCTTCGCGGGCGCCTCCGTGGCCATGGCCGTGATCGTCTAGTGGTTAGGACATTGCGTTGTGGCCGCAATAACCCACGTTCGAATCCTGGTCACGGCAATTTTGAAAGTTTTGCCTTGCTGCCGTTGCAATGGCGAGTACTCGAAATGACAGTACTCTCTTGATTTTTTCACTCGTGTTCCGCAGGCCGCAGTTAGCACTACCACTTCATCCCCAACACGTAATGTCGCCTCCCAGAGCGCAGACGTCCGCTGCTCTCTGTAGTCGAAAAGGGCAGTCGTTTGAAGTGCGATGGATGAGCAGCCAGTCCCAGCAGAACAGGAAGCTGTGGCGTGCACTGTTTCTACAAATGCTAGGAACACTGGCGCACCAAGCAGCGCATGTAGCGTGGCCGAGCGCTTTAAGGCGCTGGTTTAAGGCACCAGTCTCTCTGTAGGCGCGGTTTCGAATCCCGTAGCTGCCGGGGGTTTTGATGTGATCGCGTTAACCTGCCGCTTTTCCTTCAAGTGTAACCTCCTTGAGCTCACATATGTTTGATACATGGAGCATTCTAGCTCCGCCTGACAGTTACAGCTACGATACTTTAGTGGTTAAGGAAAGCGCAGGTTCGAAACCTGGTCACGGCACGAAAACGTCTCTTGACGCTGTCTCCTTAACTGCGACAGCTACAGACAAGTGGCGTCGCTACCGTACGGCGGGCACGGCTTTTTCTTGCTGTGGATGGCCTAAAGAGACGCTTCCAGTGGGAGAGCAGTGGAAATACATGGCACGGCGATTGCCAAGATACTTCCATTTCGAAGTGATCTTTGTAGTACAAACGAAACGTTTTGCCGCTGCTGATCCAACGGTAACGTGGCCGAGCGGTCTAAGGCGCTGGTTTTAGGCACCAGTCTCTCCGGAGGCGTGGGTTCGAATCCCACCGTTGCCACTTTTTACGTCTCATTTTTGTGCCGTTGCGGTGTGTCCTCGTGGGGTAGGACGCAGCTCTTGTGACGCGCGTGTTGTGTAGGTAGCGTGGCCGAGCGGTCTAAGGCGCTGGTTTCAGGCACCATTCTCTTCGGAGGCGTGGGTTCCAATCCCACAGCTGCCGAACGTGTAATGTTTCCTGTGTCGAAGGCAGATGCACTCATTGCCCGCAAAGGAAACAGCACAACAAGGCGTGAGCGTCTGCTTGGTGAATTGTCGTAGAACAGTGCGTGGTGCAACGACAGGATTTGTAGGCACCTTTTGCTCTCATCATTGCTGGCGTTCGTCTCCACGAAATGCGTCCGGAGCACGCCGTTCTATAACGCGAGAGAGTGGATTTTTTACAGTTGTCGTCAGTTAACCGTGGGCGGCTGCTGCGTTCGCTGGAAAGAGCGCTGCCGTCGTTGTCCGGTGTGGTCTAGTGGCTAGGATACCTGGCTCTCACCCAGGAGGCCCGGGTTCGATTCCCGGTACCGGAATTGCGCGTTTTTGTTGCTCCTCCTATGCGACTTGTCTCGACTTTGCTCGACTGACGCTACGCTGACGCGTGCAGAAAGCTACGTTAAGTATGACTCGCGGCAACACCTGACGGCGAGAGAGATGCGGCGTCTATCCACTTGTTATCGAGCCACATACCGGTACCTGTAGTCAAGAGGCTTGGAGGACTGCAAGACATTGCCACGGAGGTGAATGCAGCTAACCACTGTAGTTAGAGTCCTGACAGCGCAGGCACGTTCATTTGCTCGTATACATGTGATGGAGACCGTGTCTGACACTGCTGTGGCGTACACCTTGGCCTAGGCTTTGCTGGGTATCGCCACTTGCATTGCAGCCAGCTGCCTTCGCGGGCGCCTCCGTGGCCATGGCCGTGATCGTCTAGTGGTTAGGACATTGCGTTGTGGCCGCAATAACCCAGGTTCGAATCCTGGTCACGGCAATTTTGAAAGTTTTGCCTTGCTGCCGTTGCAATGGCGAGTACTCGAAATGACAGTACTCTCTTGATTTTTTCACTCGTGTTCCGCAGGCCGCAGTTAGCACTACCACTTCATCCCCAACACGTAATGTCGCCTCCCAGAGCGCAGACGTCCGCTGCTCTCTGTAGTCGAAAAGGGCAGTCGTTTGAAGTGCGATGGATGAGCAGCCAGTCCCAGCAGAACAGGAAGCTGTGGCGTGCACTGTTTCTACAAATGCTAGGAACACTGGCGCACCAAGCAGCGCATGTAGCGTGGCCGAGCGCTTTAAGGCGCTGGTTTAAGGCACCAGTCTCTCTGTAGGCGCGGTTTCGAATCCCGTAGCTGCCGGGGGTTTTGATGTGATCGCGTTAACCTGCCGCTTTTCCTTCAAGTGTAACCTCCTTGAGCTCACATATGTTTGATACATGGAGCATTCTAGCTCCGCCTGACAGTTACAGCTACGATACTTTAGTGGTTAAGGAAAGCGCAGGTTCGAAACCTGGTCACGGCACGAAAACGTCTCTTGACGCTGTCTCCTTAACTGCGACAGCTACAGACAAGTGGCGTCGCTACCGTACGGCGGGCACGGCTTTTTCTTGCTGTGGATGGCCTAAAGAGACGCTTCCAGTGGGAGAGCAGTGGAAATACATGGCACGGCGATTGCCAAGATACTTCCATTTCGAAGTGATCTTTGTAGTACAAACGAAACGTTTTGCCGCTGCTGATCCAACGGTAACGTGGCCGAGCGGTCTAAGGCGCTGGTTTTAGGCACCAGTCTCTCCGGAGGCGTGGGTTCGAATCCCACCGTTGCCACTTTTTACGTCTCATTTTTGTGCCGTTGCGGTGTGTCCTCGTGGGGTAGGACGCAGCTCTTGTGACGCGCGTGTTGTGTAGGTAGCGTGGCCGAGCGGTCTAAGGCGCTGGTTTCAGGCACCATTCTCTTCGGAGGCGTGGGTTCCAATCCCACAGCTGCCGAACGTGTAATGTTTCCTGTGTCGAAGGCAGATGCACTCATTGCCCGCAAAGGAAACAGCACAACAAGGCGTGAGCGTCTGCTTGGTGAATTGTCGTAGAACAGTGCGTGGTGCAACGACAGGATTTGTAGGCACCTTTTGCTCTCATCATTGCTGGCGTTCGTCTCCACGAAATGCGTCCGGAGCACGCCGTTCTATAACGCGAGAGAGTGGATTTTTTACAGTTGTCGTCAGTTAACCGTGGGCGGCTGCTGCGTTCGCTGGAAAGAGCACTGCCGTCGTTGTCCGGTGTGGTCTAGTGGCTAGGATACCTGGCTCTCACCCAGGAGGCCCGGGTTCGATTCCCGGTACCGGAATTGCGCGTTTTTGTTGCTCCTCCTATGCGACTTGTCTCGACTTTGCTCGACTGACGCTACGCTGACGCGTGCAGAAAGCTACGTTAAGTATGACTCGCGGCAACACCTGACGGCGAGAGAGATGCGGCGTCTATCCACTTGTTATCGAGCCACATACCGGTACCTGTAGTCAAGAGGCTTGGAGGACTGCAAGACATTGCCACGGAGGTGAATGCAGCTAACCACTGTAGTTAGAGTCCTGACAGCGCAGGCACGTTCATTTGCTCGTATACATGTGATGGAGACCGTGTCTGACACTGCTGTGGCGTACACCTTGGCCTAGGCTTTGCTGGGTATCGCCACTTGCATTGCAGCCAGCTGCCTTCGCGGGCGCCTCCGTGGCCATGGCCGTGATCGTCTAGTGGTTAGGACATTGCGTTGTGGCCGCAATAACCCAGGTTCGAATCCTGGTCACGGCAATTTTGAAAGTTTTGCCTTGCTGCCGTTGCAATGGCGAGTACTCGAAATGACAGTACTCTCTTGATTTTTTCACTCGTGTTCCGCAGGCCGCAGTTAGCACTACCACTTCATCCCCAACACGTAATGTCGCCTCCCAGAGCGCAGACGTCCGCTGCTCTCTGTAGTCGAAAAGGGCAGTCGTTTGAAGTGCGATGGATGAGCAGCCAGTCCCAGCAGAACAGGAAGCTGTGGCGTGCACTGTTTCTACAAATGCTAGGAACACTGGCGCACCAAGCAGCGCATGTAGCGTGGCCGAGCGCTTTAAGGCGCTGGTTTAAGGCACCAGTCTCTCTGTAGGCGCGGTTTCGAATCCCGTAGCTGCCGGGGGTTTTGATGTGATCGCGTTAACCTGCCGCTTTTCCTTCAAGTGTAACCTCCTTGAGCTCACATATGTTTGATACATGGAGCATTCTAGCTCCGCCTGACAGTTACAGCTACGATACTTTAGTGGTTAAGGAAAGCGCAGGTTCGAAACCTGGTCACGGCACGAAAACGTCTCTTGACGCTGTCTCCTTAACTGCGACAGCTACAGACAAGTGGCGTCGCTACCGTACGGCGGGCACGGCTTTTTCTTGCTGTGGATGGCCTAAAGAGACGCTTCCAGTGGGAGAGCAGTGGAAATACATGGCACGGCGATTGCCAAGATACTTCCATTTCGAAGTGATCTTTGTAGTACAAACGAAACGTTTTGCCGCTGCTGATCCAACGGTAACGTGGCCGAGCGGTCTAAGGCGCTGGTTTTAGGCACCAGTCTCTCCGGAGGCGTGGGTTCGAATCCCACCGTTGCCACTTTTTACGTCTCATTTTTGTGCCGTTGCGGTGTGTCCTCGTGGGGTAGGACGCAGCTCTTGTGACGCGCGTGTTGTGTAGGTAGCGTGGCCGAGCGGTCTAAGGCGCTGGTTTCAGGCACCATTCTCTTCGGAGGCGTGGGTTCCAATCCCACAGCTGCCGAACGTGTAATGTTTCCTGTGTCGAAGGCAGATGCACTCATTGCCCGCAAAGGAAACAGCACAACAAGGCGTGAGCGTCTGCTTGGTGAATTGTCGTAGAACAGTGCGTGGTGCAACGACAGGATTTGTAGGCACCTTTTGCTCTCATCATTGCTGGCGTTCGTCTCCACGAAATGCGTCCGGAGCACGCCGTTCTATAACGCGAGAGAGTGGATTTTTTACAGTTGTCGTCAGTTAACCGTGGGCGGCTGCTGCGTTCGCTGGAAAGAGCACTGCCGTCGTTGTCCGGTGTGGTCTAGTGGCTAGGATACCTGGCTCTCACCCAGGAGGCCCGGGTTCGATTCCCGGTACCGGAATTGCGCGTTTTTGTTGCTCCTCCTATGCGACTTGTCTCGACTTTGCTTGACTGACGCTACGCTGACGCGTGCAGAAAGCTACGTTAAGTATGACTCGCGGCAACACCTGACGGCGAGAGAGATGCGGCGTCTATCCACTTGTTATCGAGCCACATACCGGTACCTGTAGTCAAGAGGCTTGGAGGACTGCAAGACATTGCCACGGAGGTGAATGCAGCTAACCACTGTAGTTAGAGTCCTGACAGCGCAGGCACGTTCATTTGCTCGTATACATGTGATGGAGACCGTGTCTGACACTGCTGTGGCGTACACCTTGGCCTAGGCTTTGCTGGGTATCGCCACTTGCATTGCAGCCAGCTGCCTTCGCGGGCGCCTCCGTGGCCATGGCCGTGATCGTCTAGTGGTTAGGACATTGCGTTGTGGCCGCAATAACCCAGGTTCGAATCCTGGTCACGGCAATTTTGAAAGTTTTGCCTTGCTGCCGTTGCAATGGCGAGTACTCGAAATGACAGTACTCTCTTGATTTTTTCACTCGTGTTCCGCAGGCCGCAGTTAGCACTACCACTTCATCCCCAACACGTAATGTCGCCTCCCAGAGCGCAGACGTCCGCTGCTCTCTGTAGTCGAAAAGGGCAGTCGTTTGAAGTGCGATGGATGAGCAGCCAGTCCCAGCAGAACAGGAAGCTGTGGCGTGCACTGTTTCTACAAATGCTAGGAACACTGGCGCACCAAGCAGCGCATGTAGCGTGGCCGAGCGCTTTAAGGCGCTGGTTTAAGGCACCAGTCTCTCTGTAGGCGCGGTTTCGAATCCCGTAGCTGCCGGGGGTTTTGATGTGATCGCGTTAACCTGCCGCTTTTCCTTCAAGTGTAACCTCCTTGAGCTCACATATGTTTGATACATGGAGCATTCTAGCTCCGCCTGACAGTTACAGCTACGATACTTTAGTGGTTAAGGAAAGCGCAGGTTCGAAACCTGGTCACGGCACGAAAACGTCTCTTGACGCTGTCTCCTTAACTGCGACAGCTACAGACAAGTGGCGTCGCTACCGTACGGCGGGCACGGCTTTTTCTTGCTGTGGATGGCCTAAAGAGACGCTTCCAGTGGGAGAGCAGTGGAAATACATGGCACGGCGATTGCCAAGATACTTCCATTTCGAAGTGATCTTTGTAGTACAAACGAAACGTTTTGCCGCTGCTGATCCAACGGTAACGTGGCCGAGCGGTCTAAGGCGCTGGTTTTAGGCACCAGTCTCTCCGGAGGCGTGGGTTCGAATCCCACCGTTGCCACTTTTTACGTCTCATTTTTGTGCCGTTGCGGTGTGTCCTCGTGGGGTAGGACGCAGCTCTTGTGACGCGCGTGTTGTGTAGGTAGCGTGGCCGAGCGGTCTAAGGCGCTGGTTTCAGGCACCATTCTCTTCGGAGGCGTGGGTTCCAATCCCACAGCTGCCGAACGTGTAATGTTTCCTGTGTCGAAGGCAGATGCACTCATTGCCCGCAAAGGAAACAGCACAACAAGGCGTGAGCGTCTGCTTGGTGAATTGTCGTAGAACAGTGCGTGGTGCAACGACAGGATTTGTAGGCACCTTTTGCTCTCATCATTGCTGGCGTTCGTCTCCACGAAATGCGTCCGGAGCACGCCGTTCTATAACGCGAGAGAGTGGATTTTTTACAGTTGTCGTCAGTTAACCGTGGGCGGCTGCTGCGTTCGCTGGAAAGAGCGCTGCCGTCGTTGTCCGGTGTGGTCTAGTGGCTAGGATACCTGGCTCTCACCCAGGAGGCCCGGGTTCGATTCCCGGTACCGGAATTGCGCGTTTTTGTTGCTCCTCCTATGCGACTTGTCTCGACTTTGCTCGACTGACGCTACGCTGACGCGTGCAGAAAGCTACGTTAAGTATGACTCGCGGCAACACCTGACGGCGAGAGAGATGCGGCGTCTATCCACTTGTTATCGAGCCACATACCGGTACCTGTAGTCAAGAGGCTTGGAGGACTGCAAGACATTGCCACGGAGGTGAATGCAGCTAACCACTGTAGTTAGAGTCCTGACAGCGCAGGCACGTTCATTTGCTCGTATACATGTGATGGAGACCGTGTCTGACACTGCTGTGGCGTACACCTTGGCCTAGGCTTTGCTGGGTATCGCCACTTGCATTGCAGCCAGCTGCCTTCGCGGGCGCCTCCGTGGCCATGGCCGTGATCGTCTAGTGGTTAGGACATTGCGTTGTGGCCGCAATAACCCAGGTTCGAATCCTGGTCACGGCAATTTTGAAAGTTTTGCCTTGCTGCCGTTGCAATGGCGAGTACTCGAAATGACAGTACTCTCTTGATTTTTTCACTCGTGTTCCGCAGGCCGCAGTTAGCACTACCACTTCATCCCCAACACGTAATGTCGCCTCCCAGAGCGCAGACGTCCGCTGCTCTCTGTAGTCGAAAAGGGCAGTCGTTTGAAGTGCGATGGATGAGCAGCCAGTCGCAGCAGAACAGGAAGCTGTGGCGTGCACTGTTTCTACAAATGCTAGGAACACTGGCGCACCAAGCAGCGCATGTAGCGTGGCCGAGCGCTTTAAGGCGCTGGTTTAAGGCACCAGTCTCTCTGTAGGCGCGGTTTCGAATCCCGTAGCTGCCGGGGGTTTTGATGTGATCGCGTTAACCTGCCGCTTTTCCTTCAAGTGTAACCTCCTTGAGCTCACATATGTTTGATACATGGAGCATTCTAGCTCCGCCTGACAGTTACAGCTACGATACTTTAGTGGTTAAGGAAAGCGCAGGTTCGAAACCTGGTCACGGCACGAAAACGTCTCTTGACGCTGTCTCCTTAACTGCGACAGCTACAGACAAGTGGCGTCGCTACCGTACGGCGGGCACGGCTTTTTCTTGCTGTGGATGGCCTAAAGAGACGCTTCCAGTGGGAGAGCAGTGGAAATACATGGCACGGCGATTGCCAAGATACTTCCATTTCGAAGTGATCTTTGTAGTACAAACGAAACGTTTTGCCGCTGCTGATCCAACGGTAACGTGGCCGAGCGGTCTAAGGCGCTGGTTTTAGGCACCAGTCTCTCCGGAGGCGTGGGTTCGAATCCCACCGTTGCCACTTTTTACGTCTCATTTTTGTGCCGTTGCGGTGTGTCCTCGTGGGGTAGGACGCAGCTCTTGTGACGCGCGTGTTGTGTAGGTAGCGTGGCCGAGCGGTCTAAGGCGCTGGTTTCAGGCACCATTCTCTTCGGAGGCGTGGGTTCCAATCCCACAGCTGCCGAACGTGTAATGTTTCCTGTGTCGAAGGCAGATGCACTCATTGCCCGCAAAGGAAACAGCACAACAAGGCGTGAGCGTCTGCTTGGTGAATTGTCGTAGAACAGTGCGTGGTGCAACGACAGGATTTGTAGGCACCTTTTGCTCTCATCATTGCTGGCGTTCGTCTCCACGAAATGCGTCCGGAGCACGCCGTTCTATAACGCGAGAGAGTGGATTTTTTACAGTTGTCGTCAGTTAACCGTGGGCGGCTGCTGCGTTCGCTGGAAAGAGCACTGCCGTCGTTGTCCGGTGTGGTCTAGTGGCTAGGATACCTGGCTCTCACCCAGGAGGCCCGGGTTCGATTCCCGGTACCGGAATTGCGCGTTTTTGTTGCTCCTCCTATGCGACTTGTCTCGACTTTGCTCGACTGACGCTACGCTGACGCGTGCAGAAAGCTACGTTAAGTATGACTCGCGGCAACACCTGACGGCGAGAGAGATGCGGCGTCTATCCACTTGTTATCGAGCCACATACCGGTACCTGTAGTCAAGAGGCTTGGAGGACTGCAAGACATTGCCACGGAGGTGAATGCAGCTAACCACTGTAGTTAGAGTCCTGACAGCGCAGGCACGTTCATTTGCTCGTATACATGTGATGGAGACCGTGTCTGACACTGCTGTGGCGTACACCTTGGCCTAGGCTTTGCTGGGTATCGCCACTTGCATTGCAGCCAGCTGCCTTCGCGGGCGCCTCCGTGGCCATGGCCGTGATCGTCTAGTGGTTAGGACATTGCGTTGTGGCCGCAATAACCCAGGTTCGAATCCTGGTCACGGCAATTTTGAAAGTTTTGCCTTGCTGCCGTTGCAATGGCGAGTACTCGAAATGACAGTACTCTCTTGATTTTTTCACTCGTGTTCCGCAGGCCGCAGTTAGCACTACCACTTCATCCCCAACACGTAATGTCGCCTCCCAGAGCGCAGACGTCCGCTGCTCTCTGTAGTCGAAAAGGGCAGTCGTTTGAAGTGCGATGGATGAGCAGCCAGTCCCAGCAGAACAGGAAGCTGTGGCGTGCACTGTTTCTACAAATGCTAGGAACACTGGCGCACCAAGCAGCGCATGTAGCGTGGCCGAGCGCTTTAAGGCGCTGGTTTAAGGCACCAGTCTCTCTGTAGGCGCGGTTTCGAATCCCGTAGCTGCCGGGGGTTTTGATGTGATCGCGTTAACCTGCCGCTTTTCCTTCAAGTGTAACCTCCTTGAGCTCACATATGTTTGATACATGGAGCATTCTAGCTCCGCCTGACAGTTACAGCTACGATACTTTAGTGGTTAAGGAAAGCGCAGGTTCGAAACCTGGTCACGGCACGAAAACGTCTCTTGACGCTGTCTCCTTAACTGCGTCGCTACCGTACGGCGGGCACGGCTTTTTCTTGCTGTGGATGGCCTAAAGAGACGCTTCCAGTGGGAGAGCAGTGGAAATACATGGCACGGCGATTGCCAAGATACTTCCATTTCGAAGTGATCTTTGTAGTACAAACGAAACGTTTTGCCGCTGCTGATCCAACGGTAACGTGGCCGAGCGGTCTAAGGCGCTGGTTTTAGGCACCAGTCTCTCCGGAGGCGTGGGTTCGAATCCCACCGTTGCCACTTTTTACGTCTCATTTTTGTGCCGTTGCGGTGTGTCCTCGTGGGGTAGGACGCAGCTCTTGTGACGCGCGTGTTGTGTAGGTAGCGTGGCCGAGCGGTCTAAGGCGCTGGTTTCAGGCACCATTCTCTTCGGAGGCGTGGGTTCCAATCCCACAGCTGCCGAACGTGTAATGTTTCCTGTGTCGAAGGCAGATGCACTCATTGCCCGCAAAGGAAACAGCACAACAAGGCGTGAGCGTCTGCTTGGTGAATTGTCGTAGAACAGTGCGTGGTGCAACGACAGGATTTGTAGGCACCTTTTGCTCTCATCATTGCTGGCGTTCGTCTCCACGAAATGCGTCCGGAGCACGCCGTTCTATAACGCGAGAGAGTGGATTTTTTACAGTTGTCGTCAGTTAACCGTGGGCGGCTGCTGCGTTCGCTGGAAAGAGCACTGCCGTCGTTGTCCGGTGTGGTCTAGTGGCTAGGATACCTGGCTCTCACCCAGGAGGCCCGGGTTCGATTCCCGGTACCGGAATTGCGCGTTTTTGTTGCTCCTCCTATGCGACTTGTCTCGACTTTGCTCGACTGACGCTACGCTGACGCGTGCAGAAAGCTACGTTAAGTATGACTCGCGGCAACACCTGACGGCGAGAGAGATGCGGCGTCTATCCACTTGTTATCGAGCCACATACCGGTACCTGTAGTCAAGAGGCTTGGAGGACTGCAAGACATTGCCACGGAGGTGAATGCAGCTAACCACTGTAGTTAGAGTCCTGACAGCGCAGGCACGTTCATTTGCTCGTATACATGTGATGGAGACCGTGTCTGACACTGCTGTGGCGTACACCTTGGCCTAGGCTTTGCTGGGTATCGCCACTTGCATTGCAGCCAGCTGCCTTCGCGGGCGCCTCCGTGGCCATGGCCGTGATCGTCTAGTGGTTAGGACATTGCGTTGTGGCCGCAATAACCCAGGTTCGAATCCTGGTCACGGCAATTTTGAAAGTTTTGCCTTGCTGCCGTTGCAATGGCGAGTACTCGAAATGACAGTACTCTCTTGATTTTTTCACTCGTGTTCCGCAGGCCGCAGTTAGCACTACCACTTCATCCCCAACACGTAATGTCGCCTCCCAGAGCGCAGACGTCCGCTGCTCTCTGTAGTCGAAAAGGGCAGTCGTTTGAAGTGCGATGGATGAGCAGCCAGTCCCAGCAGAACAGGAAGCTGTGGCGTGCACTGTTTCTACAAATGCTAGGAACACTGGCGCACCAAGCAGCGCATGTAGCGTGGCCGAGCGCTTTAAGGCGCTGGTTTAAGGCACCAGTCTCTCTGTAGGCGCGGTTTCGAATCCCGTAGCTGCCGGGGGTTTTGATGTGATCGCGTTAACCTGCCGCTTTTCCTTCAAGTGTAACCTCCTTGAGCTCACATATGTTTGATACATGGAGCATTCTAGCTCCGCCTGACAGTTACAGCTACGATACTTTAGTGGTTAAGGAAAGCGCAGGTTCGAAACCTGGTCACGGCACGAAAACGTCTCTTGACGCTGTCTCCTTAACTGCGACAGCTACAGACAAGTGGCGTCGCTACCGTACGGCGGGCACGGCTTTTTCTTGCTGTGGATGGCCTAAAGAGACGCTTCCAGTGGGAGAGCAGTGGAAATACATGGCACGGCGATTGCCAAGATACTTCCATTTCGAAGTGATCTTTGTAGTACAAACGAAACGTTTTGCCGCTGCTGATCCAACGGTAACGTGGCCGAGCGGTCTAAGGCGCTGGTTTTAGGCACCAGTCTCTCCGGAGGCGTGGGTTCGAATCCCACCGTTGCCACTTTTTACGTCTCATTTTTGTGCCGTTGCGGTGTGTCCTCGTGGGGTAGGACGCAGCTCTTGTGACGCGCGTGTTGTGTAGGTAGCGTGGCCGAGCGGTCTAAGGCGCTGGTTTCAGGCACCATTCTCTTCGGAGGCGTGGGTTCCAATCCCACAGCTGCCGAACGTGTAATGTTTCCTGTGTCGAAGGCAGATGCACTCATTGCCCGCAAAGGAAACAGCACAACAAGGCGTGAGCGTCTGCTTGGTGAATTGTCGTAGAACAGTGCGTGGTGCAACGACAGGATTTGTAGGCACCTTTTGCTCTCATCATTGCTGGCGTTCGTCTCCACGAAATGCGTCCGGAGCACGCCGTTCTATAACGCGAGAGAGTGGATTTTTTACAGTTGTCGTCAGTTAACCGTGGGCGGCTGCTGCGTTCGCTGGAAAGAGCACTGCCGTCGTTGTCCGGTGTGGTCTAGTGGCTAGGATACCTGGCTCTCACCCAGGAGGCCCGGGTTCGATTCCCGGTACCGGAATTGCGCGTTTTTGTTGCTCCTCCTATGCGACTTGTCTCGACTTTGCTCGACTGACGCTACGCTGACGCGTGCAGAAAGCTACGTTAAGTATGACTCGCGGCAACACCTGACGGCGAGAGAGATGCGGCGTCTATCCACTTGTTATCGAGCCACATACCGGTACCTGTAGTCAAGAGGCTTGGAGGACTGCAAGACATTGCCACGGAGGTGAATGCAGCTAACCACTGTAGTTAGAGTCCTGACAGCGCAGGCACGTTCATTTGCTCGTATACATGTGATGGAGACCGTGTCTGACACTGCTGTGGCGTACACCTTGGCCTAGGCTTTGCTGGGTATCGCCACTTGCATTGCAGCCAGCTGCCTTCGCGGGCGCCTCCGTGGCCATGGCCGTGATCGTCTAGTGGTTAGGACATTGCGTTGTGGCCGCAATAACCCAGGTTCGAATCCTGGTCACGGCAATTTTGAAAGTTTTGCCTTGCTGCCGTTGCAATGGCGAGTACTCGAAATGACAGTACTCTCTTGATTTTTTCACTCGTGTTCCGCAGGCCGCAGTTAGCACTACCACTTCATCCCCAACACGTAATGTCGCCTCCCAGAGCGCAGACGTCCGCTGCTCTCTGTAGTCGAAAAGGGCAGTCGTTTGAAGTGCGATGGATGAGCAGCCAGTCCCAGCAGAACAGGAAGCTGTGGCGTGCACTGTTTCTACAAATGCTAGGAACACTGGCGCACCAAGCAGCGCATGTAGCGTGGCCGAGCGCTTTAAGGCGCTGGTTTAAGGCACCAGTCTCTCTGTAGGCGCGGTTTCGAATCCCGTAGCTGCCGGGGGTTTTGATGTGATCGCGTTAACCTGCCGCTTTTCCTTCAAGTGTAACCTCCTTGAGCTCACATATGTTTGATACATGGAGCATTCTAGCTCCGCCTGACAGTTACAGCTACGATACTTTAGTGGTTAAGGAAAGCGCAGGTTCGAAACCTGGTCACGGCACGAAAACGTCTCTTGACGCTGTCTCCTTAACTGCGACAGCTACAGACAAGTGGCGTCGCTACCGTACGGCGGGCACGGCTTTTTCTTGCTGTGGATGGCCTAAAGAGACGCTTCCAGTGGGAGAGCAGTGGAAATACATGGCACGGCGATTGCCAAGATACTTCCATTTCGAAGTGATCTTTGTAGTACAAACGAAACGTTTTGCCGCTGCTGATCCAACGGTAACGTGGCCGAGCGGTCTAAGGCGCTGGTTTTAGGCACCAGTCTCTCCGGAGGCGTGGGTTCGAATCCCACCGTTGCCACTTTTTACGTCTCATTTTTGTGCCGTTGCGGTGTGTCCTCGTGGGGTAGGACGCAGCTCTTGTGACGCGCGTGTTGTGTAGGTAGCGTGGCCGAGCGGTCTAAGGCGCTGGTTTCAGGCACCATTCTCTTCGGAGGCGTGGGTTCCAATCCCACAGCTGCCGAACGTGTAATGTTTCCTGTGTCGAAGGCAGATGCACTCATTGCCCGCAAAGGAAACAGCACAACAAGGCGTGAGCGTCTGCTTGGTGAATTGTCGTAGAACAGTGCGTGGTGCAACGACAGGATTTGTAGGCACCTTTTGCTCTCATCATTGCTGGCGTTCGTCTCCACGAAATGCGTCCGGAGCACGCCGTTCTATAACGCGAGAGAGTGGATTTTTTACAGTTGTCGTCAGTTAACCGTGGGCGGCTGCTGCGTTCGCTGGAAAGAGCACTGCCGTCGTTGTCCGGTGTGGTCTAGTGGCTAGGATACCTGGCTCTCACCCAGGAGGCCCGGGTTCGATTCCCGGTACCGGAATTGCGCGTTTTTGTTGCTCCTCCTATGCGACTTGTCTCGACTTTGCTTGACTGACGCTACGCTGACGCGTGCAGAAAGCTACGTTAAGTATGACTCGCGGCAACACCTGACGGCGAGAGAGATGCGGCGTCTATCCACTTGTTATCGAGCCACATACCGGTACCTGTAGTCAAGAGGCTTGGAGGACTGCAAGACATTGCCACGGAGGTGAATGCAGCTAACCACTGTAGTTAGAGTCCTGACAGCGCAGGCACGTTCATTTGCTCGTATACATGTGATGGAGACCGTGTCTGACACTGCTGTGGCGTACACCTTGGCCTAGGCTTTGCTGGGTATCGCCACTTGCATTGCAGCCAGCTGCCTTCGCGGGCGCCTCCGTGGCCATGGCCGTGATCGTCTAGTGGTTAGGACATTGCGTTGTGGCCGCAATAACCCAGGTTCGAATCCTGGTCACGGCAATTTTGAAAGTTTTGCCTTGCTGCCGTTGCAATGGCGAGTACTCGAAATGACAGTACTCTCTTGATTTTTTCACTCGTGTTCCGCAGGCCGCAGTTAGCACTACCACTTCATCCCCAACACGTAATGTCGCCTCCCAGAGCGCAGACGTCCGCTGCTCTCTGTAGTCGAAAAGGGCAGTCGTTTGAAGTGCGATGGATGAGCAGCCAGTCCCAGCAGAACAGGAAGCTGTGGCGTGCACTGTTTCTACAAATGCTAGGAACACTGGCGCACCAAGCAGCGCATGTAGCGTGGCCGAGCGCTTTAAGGCGCTGGTTTAAGGCACCAGTCTCTCTGTAGGCGCGGTTTCGAATCCCGTAGCTGCCGGGGGTTTTGATGTGATCGCGTTAACCTGCCGCTTTTCCTTCAAGTGTAACCTCCTTGAGCTCACATATGTTTGATACATGGAGCATTCTAGCTCCGCCTGACAGTTACAGCTACGATACTTTAGTGGTTAAGGAAAGCGCAGGTTCGAAACCTGGTCACGGCACGAAAACGTCTCTTGACGCTGTCTCCTTAACTGCGACAGCTACAGACAAGTGGCGTCGCTACCGTACGGCGGGCACGGCTTTTTCTTGCTGTGGATGGCCTAAAGAGACGCTTCCAGTGGGAGAGCAGTGGAAATACATGGCACGGCGATTGCCAAGATACTTCCATTTCGAAGTGATCTTTGTAGTACAAACGAAACGTTTTGCCGCTGCTGATCCAACGGTAACGTGGCCGAGCGGTCTAAGGCGCTGGTTTTAGGCACCAGTCTCTCCGGAGGCGTGGGTTCGAATCCCACCGTTGCCACTTTTTACGTCTCATTTTTGTGCCGTTGCGGTGTGTCCTCGTGGGGTAGGACGCAGCTCTTGTGACGCGCGTGTTGTGTAGGTAGCGTGGCCGAGCGGTCTAAGGCGCTGGTTTCAGGCACCATTCTCTTCGGAGGCGTGGGTTCCAATCCCACAGCTGCCGAACGTGTAATGTTTCCTGTGTCGAAGGCAGATGCACTCATTGCCCGCAAAGGAAACAGCACAACAAGGCGTGAGCGTCTGCTTGGTGAATTGTCGTAGAACAGTGCGTGGTGCAACGACAGGATTTGTAGGCACCTTTTGCTCTCATCATTGCTGGCGTTCGTCTCCACGAAATGCGTCCGGAGCACGCCGTTCTATAACGCGAGAGAGTGGATTTTTTACAGTTGTCGTCAGTTAACCGTGGGCGGCTGCTGCGTTCGCTGGAAAGAGCGCTGCCGTCGTTGTCCGGTGTGGTCTAGTGGCTAGGATACCTGGCTCTCACCCAGGAGGCCCGGGTTCGATTCCCGGTACCGGAATTGCGCGTTTTTGTTGCTCCTCCTATGCGACTTGTCTCGACTTTGCTCGACTGACGCTACGCTGACGCGTGCAGAAAGCTACGTTAAGTATGACTCGCGGCAACACCTGACGGCGAGAGAGATGCGGCGTCTATCCACTTGTTATCGAGCCACATACCGGTACCTGTAGTCAAGAGGCTTGGAGGACTGCAAGACATTGCCACGGAGGTGAATGCAGCTAACCACTGTAGTTAGAGTCCTGACAGCGCAGGCACGTTCATTTGCTCGTATACATGTGATGGAGACCGTGTCTGACACTGCTGTGGCGTACACCTTGGCCTAGGCTTTGCTGGGTATCGCCACTTGCATTGCAGCCAGCTGCCTTCGCGGGCGCCTCCGTGGCCATGGCCGTGATCGTCTAGTGGTTAGGACATTGCGTTGTGGCCGCAATAACCCAGGTTCGAATCCTGGTCACGGCAATTTTGAAAGTTTTGCCTTGCTGCCGTTGCAATGGCGAGTACTCGAAATGACAGTACTCTCTTGATTTTTTCACTCGTGTTCCGCAGGCCGCAGTTAGCACTACCACTTCATCCCCAACACGTAATGTCGCCTCCCAGAGCGCAGACGTCCGCTGCTCTCTGTAGTCGAAAAGGGCAGTCGTTTGAAGTGCGATGGATGAGCAGCCAGTCGCAGCAGAACAGGAAGCTGTGGCGTGCACTGTTTCTACAAATGCTAGGAACACTGGCGCACCAAGCAGCGCATGTAGCGTGGCCGAGCGCTTTAAGGCGCTGGTTTAAGGCACCAGTCTCTCTGTAGGCGCGGTTTCGAATCCCGTAGCTGCCGGGGGTTTTGATGTGATCGCGTTAACCTGCCGCTTTTCCTTCAAGTGTAACCTCCTTGAGCTCACATATGTTTGATACATGGAGCATTCTAGCTCCGCCTGACAGTTACAGCTACGATACTTTAGTGGTTAAGGAAAGCGCAGGTTCGAAACCTGGTCACGGCACGAAAACGTCTCTTGACGCTGTCTCCTTAACTGCGACAGCTACAGACAAGTGGCGTCGCTACCGTACGGCGGGCACGGCTTTTTCTTGCTGTGGATGGCCTAAAGAGACGCTTCCAGTGGGAGAGCAGTGGAAATACATGGCACGGCGATTGCCAAGATACTTCCATTTCGAAGTGATCTTTGTAGTACAAACGAAACGTTTTGCCGCTGCTGATCCAACGGTAACGTGGCCGAGCGGTCTAAGGCGCTGGTTTTAGGCACCAGTCTCTCCGGAGGCGTGGGTTCGAATCCCACCGTTGCCACTTTTTACGTCTCATTTTTGTGCCGTTGCGGTGTGTCCTCGTGGGGTAGGACGCAGCTCTTGTGACGCGCGTGTTGTGTAGGTAGCGTGGCCGAGCGGTCTAAGGCGCTGGTTTCAGGCACCATTCTCTTCGGAGGCGTGGGTTCCAATCCCACAGCTGCCGAACGTGTAATGTTTCCTGTGTCGAAGGCAGATGCACTCATTGCCCGCAAAGGAAACAGCACAACAAGGCGTGAGCGTCTGCTTGGTGAATTGTCGTAGAACAGTGCGTGGTGCAACGACAGGATTTGTAGGCACCTTTTGCTCTCATCATTGCTGGCGTTCGTCTCCACGAAATGCGTCCGGAGCACGCCGTTCTATAACGCGAGAGAGTGGATTTTTTACAGTTGTCGTCAGTTAACCGTGGGCGGCTGCTGCGTTCGCTGGAAAGAGCACTGCCGTCGTTGTCCGGTGTGGTCTAGTGGCTAGGATACCTGGCTCTCACCCAGGAGGCCCGGGTTCGATTCCCGGTACCGGAATTGCGCGTTTTTGTTGCTCCTCCTATGCGACTTGTCTCGACTTTGCTCGACTGACGCTACGCTGACGCGTGCAGAAAGCTACGTTAAGTATGACTCGCGGCAACACCTGACGGCGAGAGAGATGCGGCGTCTATCCACTTGTTATCGAGCCACATACCGGTACCTGTAGTCAAGAGGCTTGGAGGACTGCAAGACATTGCCACGGAGGTGAATGCAGCTAACCACTGTAGTTAGAGTCCTGACAGCGCAGGCACGTTCATTTGCTCGTATACATGTGATGGAGACCGTGTCTGACACTGCTGTGGCGTACACCTTGGCCTAGGCTTTGCTGGGTATCGCCACTTGCATTGCAGCCAGCTGCCTTCGCGGGCGCCTCCGTGGCCATGGCCGTGATCGTCTAGTGGTTAGGACATTGCGTTGTGGCCGCAATAACCCAGGTTCGAATCCTGGTCACGGCAATTTTGAAAGTTTTGCCTTGCTGCCGTTGCAATGGCGAGTACTCGAAATGACAGTACTCTCTTGATTTTTTCACTCGTGTTCCGCAGGCCGCAGTTAGCACTACCACTTCATCCCCAACACGTAATGTCGCCTCCCAGAGCGCAGACGTCCGCTGCTCTCTGTAGTCGAAAAGGGCAGTCGTTTGAAGTGCGATGGATGAGCAGCCAGTCCCAGCAGAACAGGAAGCTGTGGCGTGCACTGTTTCTACAAATGCTAGGAACACTGGCGCACCAAGCAGCGCATGTAGCGTGGCCGAGCGCTTTAAGGCGCTGGTTTAAGGCACCAGTCTCTCTGTAGGCGCGGTTTCGAATCCCGTAGCTGCCGGGGGTTTTGATGTGATCGCGTTAACCTGCCGCTTTTCCTTCAAGTGTAACCTCCTTGAGCTCACATATGTTTGATACATGGAGCATTCTAGCTCCGCCTGACAGTTACAGCTACGATACTTTAGTGGTTAAGGAAAGCGCAGGTTCGAAACCTGGTCACGGCACGAAAACGTCTCTTGACGCTGTCTCCTTAACTGCGTCGCTACCGTACGGCGGGCACGGCTTTTTCTTGCTGTGGATGGCCTAAAGAGACGCTTCCAGTGGGAGAGCAGTGGAAATACATGGCACGGCGATTGCCAAGATACTTCCATTTCGAAGTGATCTTTGTAGTACAAACGAAACGTTTTGCCGCTGCTGATCCAACGGTAACGTGGCCGAGCGGTCTAAGGCGCTGGTTTTAGGCACCAGTCTCTCCGGAGGCGTGGGTTCGAATCCCACCGTTGCCACTTTTTACGTCTCATTTTTGTGCCGTTGCGGTGTGTCCTCGTGGGGTAGGACGCAGCTCTTGTGACGCGCGTGTTGTGTAGGTAGCGTGGCCGAGCGGTCTAAGGCGCTGGTTTCAGGCACCATTCTCTTCGGAGGCGTGGGTTCCAATCCCACAGCTGCCGAACGTGTAATGTTTCCTGTGTCGAAGGCAGATGCACTCATTGCCCGCAAAGGAAACAGCACAACAAGGCGTGAGCGTCTGCTTGGTGAATTGTCGTAGAACAGTGCGTGGTGCAACGACAGGATTTGTAGGCACCTTTTGCTCTCATCATTGCTGGCGTTCGTCTCCACGAAATGCGTCCGGAGCACGCCGTTCTATAACGCGAGAGAGTGGATTTTTTACAGTTGTCGTCAGTTAACCGTGGGCGGCTGCTGCGTTCGCTGGAAAGAGCACTGCCGTCGTTGTCCGGTGTGGTCTAGTGGCTAGGATACCTGGCTCTCACCCAGGAGGCCCGGGTTCGATTCCCGGTACCGGAATTGCGCGTTTTTGTTGCTCCTCCTATGCGACTTGTCTCGACTTTGCTCGACTGACGCTACGCTGACGCGTGCAGAAAGCTACGTTAAGTATGACTCGCGGCAACACCTGACGGCGAGAGAGATGCGGCGTCTATCCACTTGTTATCGAGCCACATACCGGTACCTGTAGTCAAGAGGCTTGGAGGACTGCAAGACATTGCCACGGAGGTGAATGCAGCTAACCACTGTAGTTAGAGTCCTGACAGCGCAGGCACGTTCATTTGCTCGTATACATGTGATGGAGACCGTGTCTGACACTGCTGTGGCGTACACCTTGGCCTAGGCTTTGCTGGGTATCGCCACTTGCATTGCAGCCAGCTGCCTTCGCGGGCGCCTCCGTGGCCATGGCCGTGATCGTCTAGTGGTTAGGACATTGCGTTGTGGCCGCAATAACCCAGGTTCGAATCCTGGTCACGGCAATTTTGAAAGTTTTGCCTTGCTGCCGTTGCAATGGCGAGTACTCGAAATGACAGTACTCTCTTGATTTTTTCACTCGTGTTCCGCAGGCCGCAGTTAGCACTACCACTTCATCCCCAACACGTAATGTCGCCTCCCAGAGCGCAGACGTCCGCTGCTCTCTGTAGTCGAAAAGGGCAGTCGTTTGAAGTGCGATGGATGAGCAGCCAGTCCCAGCAGAACAGGAAGCTGTGGCGTGCACTGTTTCTACAAATGCTAGGAACACTGGCGCACCAAGCAGCGCATGTAGCGTGGCCGAGCGCTTTAAGGCGCTGGTTTAAGGCACCAGTCTCTCTGTAGGCGCGGTTTCGAATCCCGTAGCTGCCGGGGGTTTTGATGTGATCGCGTTAACCTGCCGCTTTTCCTTCAAGTGTAACCTCCTTGAGCTCACATATGTTTGATACATGGAGCATTCTAGCTCCGCCTGACAGTTACAGCTACGATACTTTAGTGGTTAAGGAAAGCGCAGGTTCGAAACCTGGTCACGGCACGAAAACGTCTCTTGACGCTGTCTCCTTAACTGCGACAGCTACAGACAAGTGGCGTCGCTACCGTACGGCGGGCACGGCTTTTTCTTGCTGTGGATGGCCTAAAGAGACGCTTCCAGTGGGAGAGCAGTGGAAATACATGGCACGGCGATTGCCAAGATACTTCCATTTCGAAGTGATCTTTGTAGTACAAACGAAACGTTTTGCCGCTGCTGATCCAACGGTAACGTGGCCGAGCGGTCTAAGGCGCTGGTTTTAGGCACCAGTCTCTCCGGAGGCGTGGGTTCGAATCCCACCGTTGCCACTTTTTACGTCTCATTTTTGTGCCGTTGCGGTGTGTCCTCGTGGGGTATGACGCAGCTCTTGTGACGCGCGTGTTGTGTAGGTAGCGTGGCCGAGCGGTCTAAGGCGCTGGTTTCAGGCACCATTCTCTTCGGAGGCGTGGGTTCCAATCCCACAGCTGCCGAACGTGTAATGTTTCCTGTGTCGAAGGCAGATGCACTCATTGCCCGCAAAGGAAACAGCACAACAAGGCGTGAGCGTCTGCTTGGTGAATTGTCGTAGAACAGTGCGTGGTGCAACGACAGGATTTGTAGGCACCTTTTGCTCTCATCATTGCTGGCGTTCGTCTCCACGAAATGCGTCCGGAGCACGCCGTTCTATAACGCGAGAGAGTGGATTTTTTACAGTTGTCGTCAGTTAACCGTGGGCGGCTGCTGCGTTCGCTGGAAAGAGCGCTGCCGTCGTTGTCCGGTGTGGTCTAGTGGCTAGGATACCTGGCTCTCACCCAGGAGGCCCGGGTTCGATTCCCGGTACCGGAATTGCGCGTTTTTGTTGCTCCTCCTATGCGACTTGTCTCGACTTTGCTCGACTGACGCTACGCTGACGCGTGCAGAAAGCTACGTTAAGTATGACTCGCGGCAACACCTGACGGCGAGAGAGATGCGGCGTCTATCCACTTGTTATCGAGCCACATACCGGTACCTGTAGTCAAGAGGCTTGGAGGACTGCAAGACATTGCCACGGAGGTGAATGCAGCTAACCACTGTAGTTAGAGTCCTGACAGCGCAGGCACGTTCATTTGCTCGTATACATGTGATGGAGACCGTGTCTGACACTGCTGTGGCGTACACCTTGGCCTAGGCTTTGCTGGGTATCGCCACTTGCATTGCAGCCAGCTGCCTTCGCGGGCGCCTCCGTGGCCATGGCCGTGATCGTCTAGTGGTTAGGACATTGCGTTGTGGCCGCAATAACCCACGTTCGAATCCTGGTCACGGCAATTTTGAAAGTTTTGCCTTGCTGCCGTTGCAATGGCGAGTACTCGAAATGACAGTACTCTCTTGATTTTTTCACTCGTGTTCCGCAGGCCGCAGTTAGCACTACCACTTCATCCCCAACACGTAATGTCGCCTCCCAGAGCGCAGACGTCCGCTGCTCTCTGTAGTCGAAAAGGGCAGTCGTTTGAAGTGCGATGGATGAGCAGCCAGTCCCAGCAGAACAGGAAGCTGTGGCGTGCACTGTTTCTACAAATGCTAGGAACACTGGCGCACCAAGCAGCGCATGTAGCGTGGCCGAGCGCTTTAAGGCGCTGGTTTAAGGCACCAGTCTCTCTGTAGGCGCGGTTTCGAATCCCGTAGCTGCCGGGGGTTTTGATGTGATCGCGTTAACCTGCCGCTTTTCCTTCAAGTGTAACCTCCTTGAGCTCACATATGTTTGATACATGGAGCATTCTAGCTCCGCCTGACAGTTACAGCTACGATACTTTAGTGGTTAAGGAAAGCGCAGGTTCGAAACCTGGTCACGGCACGAAAACGTCTCTTGACGCTGTCTCCTTAACTGCGACAGCTACAGACAAGTGGCGTCGCTACCGTACGGCGGGCACGGCTTTTTCTTGCTGTGGATGGCCTAAAGAGACGCTTCCAGTGGGAGAGCAGTGGAAATACATGGCACGGCGATTGCCAAGATACTTCCATTTCGAAGTGATCTTTGTAGTACAAACGAAACGTTTTGCCGCTGCTGATCCAACGGTAACGTGGCCGAGCGGTCTAAGGCGCTGGTTTTAGGCACCAGTCTCTCCGGAGGCGTGGGTTCGAATCCCACCGTTGCCACTTTTTACGTCTCATTTTTGTGCCGTTGCGGTGTGTCCTCGTGGGGTAGGACGCAGCTCTTGTGACGCGCGTGTTGTGTAGGTAGCGTGGCCGAGCGGTCTAAGGCGCTGGTTTCAGGCACCATTCTCTTCGGAGGCGTGGGTTCCAATCCCACAGCTGCCGAACGTGTAATGTTTCCTGTGTCGAAGGCAGATGCACTCATTGCCCGCAAAGGAAACAGCACAACAAGGCGTGAGCGTCTGCTTGGTGAATTGTCGTAGAACAGTGCGTGGTGCAACGACAGGATTTGTAGGCACCTTTTGCTCTCATCATTGCTGGCGTTCGTCTCCACGAAATGCGTCCGGAGCACGCCGTTCTATAACGCGAGAGAGTGGATTTTTTACAGTTGTCGTCAGTTAACCGTGGGCGGCGGCTGCGTTCGCTGGAAAGAGCACTGCCGTCGTTGTCCGGTGTGGTCTAGTGGCTAGGATACCTGGCTCTCACCCAGGAGGCCCGGGTTCGATTCCCGGT
This sequence comes from Schistocerca piceifrons, assembly GCF_021461385.2. NCBI lineage: Eukaryota > Metazoa > Arthropoda > Insecta > Orthoptera > Acrididae > Schistocerca > Schistocerca piceifrons. Next base: position 88,076 of record NW_025728916.1, read on the forward strand.
ACCGGAATTGCGCGTTTTTGTTGCTCCTCCTATGCGACTTGTCTCGACTTTGCTCGACTGACGCTACGCTGACGCGTGCAGAAAGCTACGTTAAGTATGACTCGCGGCAACACCTGACGGCGAGAGAGATGCGGCGTCTATCCACTTGTTATCGAGCCACATACCGGTACCTGTAGTCAAGAGGCTTGGAGGACTGCAAGACATTGCCACGGAGGTGAATGCAGCTAACCACTGTAGTTAGAGTCCTGACAGCGCAGGCACGTTCATTTGCTCGTATACATGTGATGGAGACCGTGTCTGACACTGCTGTGGCGTACACCTTGGCCTAGGCTTTGCTGGGTATCGCCACTTGCATTGCAGCCAGCTGCCTTCGCGGGCGCCTCCGTGGCCATGGCCGTGATCGTCTAGTGGTTAGGACATTGCGTTGTGGCCGCAATAACCCACGTTCGAATCCTGGTCACGGCAATTTTGAAAGTTTTGCCTTGCTGCCGTTGCAATGGCGAGTACTCGAAATGACAGTACTCTCTTGATTTTTTCACTCGTGTTCCGCAGGCCGCAGTTAGCACTACCACTTCATCCCCAACACGTAATGTCGCCTCCCAGAGCGCAGACGTCCGCTGCTCTCTGTAGTCGAAAAGGGCAGTCGTTTGAAGTGCGATGGATGAGCAGCCAGTCCCAGCAGAACAGGAAGCTGTGGCGTGCACTGTTTCTACAAATGCTAGGAACACTGGCGCACCAAGCAGCGCATGTAGCGTGGCCGAGCGCTTTAAGGCGCTGGTTTAAGGCACCAGTCTCTCTGTAGGCGCGGTTTCGAATCCCGTAGCTGCCGGGGGTTTTGATGTGATCGCGTTAACCTGCCGCTTTTCCTTCAAGTGTAACCTCCTTGAGCTCACATATGTTTGATACATGGAGCATTCTAGCTCCGCCTGACAGTTACAGCTACGATACTTTAGTGGTTAAGGAAAGCGCAGGTTCGAAACCTGGTCACGGCACGAAAACGTCTCTTGACGCTGTCTCCTTAACTGCGACAGCTACAGACAAGTGGCGTCGCTACCGTACGGCGGGCACGGCTTTTTCTTGCTGTGGATGGCCTAAAGAGACGCTTCCAGTGGGAGAGCAGTGGAAATACATGGCACGGCGATTGCCAAGATACTTCCATTTCGAAGTGATCTTTGTAGTACAAACGAAACGTTTTGCCGCTGCTGATCCAACGGTAACGTGGCCGAGCGGTCTAAGGCGCTGGTTTTAGGCACCAGTCTCTCCGGAGGCGTGGGTTCGAATCCCACCGTTGCCACTTTTTACGTCTCATTTTTGTGCCGTTGCGGTGTGTCCTCGTGGGGTAGGACGCAGCTCTTGTGACGCGCGTGTTGTGTAGGTAGCGTGGCCGAGCGGTCTAAGGCGGTGGTTTCAGGCACCATTCTCTTCGGAGGCGTGGGTTCCAATCCCACAGCTGCCGAACGTGTAATGTTTCCTGTGTCGAAGGCAGATGCACTCATTGCCCGCAAAGGAAACAGCACAACAAGGCGTGAGCGTCTGCTTGGTGAATTGTCGTAGAACAGTGCGTGGTGCAACGACAGGATTTGTAGGCACCTTTTGCTCTCATCATTGCTGGCGTTCGTCTCCACGAAATGCGTCCGGAGCACGCCGTTCTATAACGCGAGAGAGTGGATTTTTTACAGTTGTCGTCAGTTAACCGTGGGCGGCTGCTGCGTTCGCTGGAAAGAGCGCTGCCGTCGTTGTCCGGTGTGGTCTAGTGGCTAGGATACCTGGCTCTCACCCAGGAGGCCCGGGTTCGATTCCCGGTACCGGAATTGCGCGTTTTTGTTGCTCCTCCTATGCGACTTGTCTCGACTTTGCTCGACTGACGCTACGCTGACGCGTGCAGAAAGCTACGTTAAGTATGACTCGCGGCAACACCTGACGGCGAGAGAGATGCGGCGTCTATCCACTTGTTATCGAGCCACATACCGGTACCTGTAGTCAAGAGGCTTGGAGGACTGCAAGACATTGCCACGGAGGTGAATGCAGCTAACCACTGTAGTTAGAGTCCTGACAGCGCAGGCACGTTCATTTGCTCGTATACATGTGATGGAGACCGTGTCTGACACTGCTGTGGCGTACACCTTGGCCTAGGCTTTGCTGGGTATCGCCACTTGCATTGCAGCCAGCTGCCTTCGCGGGCGCCTCCGTGGCCATGGCCGTGATCGTCTAGTGGTTAGGACATTGCGTTGTGGCCGCAATAACCCACGTTCGAATCCTGGTCACGGCAATTTTGAAAGTTTTGCCTTGCTGCCGTTGCAATGGCGAGTACTCGAAATGACAGTACTCTCTTGATTTTTTCACTCGTGTTCCGCAGGCCGCAGTTAGCACTACCACTTCATCCCCAACACGTAATGTCGCCTCCCAGAGCGCAGACGTCCGCTGCTCTCTGTAGTCGAAAAGGGCAGTCGTTTGAAGTGCGATGGATGAGCAGCCAGTCCCAGCAGAACAGGAAGCTGTGGCGTGCACTGTTTCTACAAATGCTAGGAACACTGGCGCACCAAGCAGCGCATGTAGCGTGGCCGAGCGCTTTAAGGCGCTGGTTTAAGGCACCAGTCTCTCTGTAGGCGCGGTTTCGAATCCCGTAGCTGCCGGGGGTTTTGATGTGATCGCGTTAACCTGCCGCTTTTCCTTCAAGTGTAACCTCCTTGAGCTCACATATGTTTGATACATGGAGCATTCTAGCTCCGCCTGACAGTTACAGCTACGATACTTTAGTGGTTAAGGAAAGCGCAGGTTCGAAACCTGGTCACGGCACGAAAACGTCTCTTGACGCTGTCTCCTTAACTGCGACAGCTACAGACAAGTGGCGTCGCTACCGTACGGCGGGCACGGCTTTTTCTTGCTGTGGATGGCCTAAAGAGACGCTTCCAGTGGGAGAGCAGTGGAAATACATGGCACGGCGATTGCCAAGATACTTCCATTTCGAAGTGATCTTTGTAGTACAAACGAAACGTTTTGCCGCTGCTGATCCAACGGTAACGTGGCCGAGCGGTCTAAGGCGCTGGTTTTAGGCACCAGTCTCTCCGGAGGCGTGGGTTCGAATCCCACCGTTGCCACTTTTTACGTCTCATTTTTGTGCCGTTGCGGTGTGTCCTCGTGGGGTAGGACGCAGCTCTTGTGACGCGCGTGTTGTGTAGGTAGCGTGGCCGAGCGGTCTAAGGCGCTGGTTTCAGGCACCATTCTCTTCGGAGGCGTGGGTTCCAATCCCACAGCTGCCGAACGTGTAATGTTTCCTGTGTCGAAGGCAGATGCACTCATTGCCCGCAAAGGAAACAGCACAACAAGGCGTGAGCGTCTGCTTGGTGAATTGTCGTAGAACAGTGCGTGGTGCAACGACAGGATTTGTAGGCACCTTTTGCTCTCATCATTGCTGGCGTTCGTCTCCACGAAATGCGTCCGGAGCACGCCGTTCTATAACGCGAGAGAGTGGATTTTTTACAGTTGTCGTCAGTTAACCGTGGGCGGCTGCTGCGTTCGCTGGAAAGAGCACTGCCGTCGTTGTCCGGTGTGGTCTAGTGGCTAGGATACCTGGCTCTCACCCAGGAGGCCCGGGTTCGATTCCCGGTACCGGAATTGCGCGTTTTTGTTGCTCCTCCTATGCGACTTGTCTCGACTTTGCTTGACTGACGCTACGCTGACGCGTGCAGAAAGCTACGTTAAGTATGACTCGCGGCAACACCTGACGGCGAGAGAGATGCGGCGTCTATCCACTTGTTATCGAGCCACATACCGGTACCTGTAGTCAAGAGGCTTGGAGGACTGCAAGACATTGCCACGGAGGTGAATGCAGCTAACCACTGTAGTTAGAGTCCTGACAGCGCAGGCACGTTCATTTGCTCGTATACATGTGATGGAGACCGTGTCTGACACTGCTGTGGCGTACACCTTGGCCTAGGCTTTGCTGGGTATCGCCACTTGCATTGCAGCCAGCTGCCTTCGCGGGCGCCTCCGTGGCCATGGCCGTGATCGTCTAGTGGTTAGGACATTGCGTTGTGGCCGCAATAACCCAGGTTCGAATCCTGGTCACGGCAATTTTGAAAGTTTTGCCTTGCTGCCGTTGCAATGGCGAGTACTCGAAATGACAGTACTCTCTTGATTTTTTCACTCGTGTTCCGCAGGCCGCAGTTAGCACTACCACTTCATCCCCAACACGTAATGTCGCCTCCCAGAGCGCAGACGTCCGCTGCTCTCTGTAGTCGAAAAGGGCAGTCGTTTGAAGTGCGATGGATGAGCAGCCAGTCCCAGCAGAACAGGAAGCTGTGGCGTGCACTGTTTCTACAAATGCTAGGAACACTGGCGCACCAAGCAGCGCATGTAGCGTGGCCGAGCGCTTTAAGGCGCTGGTTTAAGGCACCAGTCTCTCTGTAGGCGCGGTTTCGAATCCCGTAGCTGCCGGGGGTTTTGATGTGATCGCGTTAACCTGCCGCTTTTCCTTCAAGTGTAACCTCCTTGAGCTCACATATGTTTGATACATGGAGCATTCTAGCTCCGCCTGACAGTTACAGCTACGATACTTTAGTGGTTAAGGAAAGCGCAGGTTCGAAACCTGGTCACGGCACGAAAACGTCTCTTGACGCTGTCTCCTTAACTGCGACAGCTACAGACAAGTGGCGTCGCTACCGTACGGCGGGCACGGCTTTTTCTTGCTGTGGATGGCCTAAAGAGACGCTTCCAGTGGGAGAGCAGTGGAAATACATGGCACGGCGATTGCCAAGATACTTCCATTTCGAAGTGATCTTTGTAGTACAAACGAAACGTTTTGCCGCTGCTGATCCAACGGTAACGTGGCCGAGCGGTCTAAGGCGCTGGTTTTAGGCACCAGTCTCTCCGGAGGCGTGGGTTCGAATCCCACCGTTGCCACTTTTTACGTCTCATTTTTGTGCCGTTGCGGTGTGTCCTCGTGGGGTAGGACGCAGCTCTTGTGACGCGCGTGTTGTGTAGGTAGCGTGGCCGAGCGGTCTAAGGCGCTGGTTTCAGGCACCATTCTCTTCGGAGGCGTGGGTTCCAATCCCACAGCTGCCGAACGTGTAATGTTTCCTGTGTCGAAGGCAGATGCACTCATTGCCCGCAAAGGAAACAGCACAACAAGGCGTGAGCGTCTGCTTGGTGAATTGTCGTAGAACAGTGCGTGGTGCAACGACAGGATTTGTAGGCACCTTTTGCTCTCATCATTGCTGGCGTTCGTCTCCACGAAATGCGTCCGGAGCACGCCGTTCTATAACGCGAGAGAGTGGATTTTTTACAGTTGTCGTCAGTTAACCGTGGGCGGCTGCTGCGTTCGCTGGAAAGAGCACTGCCGTCGTTGTCCGGTGTGGTCTAGTGGCTAGGATACCTGGCTCTCACCCAGGAGGCCCGGGTTCGATTCCCGGTACCGGAATTGCGCGTTTTTGTTGCTCCTCCTATGCGACTTGTCTCGACTTTGCTCGACTGACGCTACGCTGACGCGTGCAGAAAGCTACGTTAAGTATGACTCGCGGCAACACCTGACGGCGAGAGAGATGCGGCGTCTATCCACTTGTTATCGAGCCACATACCGGTACCTGTAGTCAAGAGGCTTGGAGGACTGCAAGACATTGCCACGGAGGTGAATGCAGCTAACCACTGTAGTTAGAGTCCTGACAGCGCAGGCACGTTCATTTGCTCGTATACATGTGATGGAGACCGTGTCTGACACTGCTGTGGCGTACACCTTGGCCTAGGCTTTGCTGGGTATCGCCACTTGCATTGCAGCCAGCTGCCTTCGCGGGCGCCTCCGTGGCCATGGCCGTGATCGTCTAGTGGTTAGGACATTGCGTTGTGGCCGCAATAACCCAGGTTCGAATCCTGGTCACGGCAATTTTGAAAGTTTTGCCTTGCTGCCGTTGCAATGGCGAGTACTCGAAATGACAGTACTCTCTTGATTTTTTCACTCGTGTTCCGCAGGCCGCAGTTAGCACTACCACTTCATCCCCAACACGTAATGTCGCCTCCCAGAGCGCAGACGTCCGCTGCTCTCTGTAGTCGAAAAGGGCAGTCGTTTGAAGTGCGATGGATGAGCAGCCAGTCCCAGCAGAACAGGAAGCTGTGGCGTGCACTGTTTCTACAAATGCTAGGAACACTGGCGCACCAAGCAGCGCATGTAGCGTGGCCGAGCGCTTTAAGGCGCTGGTTTAAGGCACCAGTCTCTCTGTAGGCGCGGTTTCGAATCCCGTAGCTGCCGGGGGTTTTGATGTGATCGCGTTAACCTGCCGCTTTTCCTTCAAGTGTAACCTCCTTGAGCTCACATATGTTTGATACATGGAGCATTCTAGCTCCGCCTGACAGTTACAGCTACGATACTTTAGTGGTTAAGGAAAGCGCAGGTTCGAAACCTGGTCACGGCACGAAAACGTCTCTTGACGCTGTCTCCTTAACTGCGACAGCTACAGACAAGTGGCGTCGCTACCGTACGGCGGGCACGGCTTTTTCTTGCTGTGGATGGCCTAAAGAGACGCTTCCAGTGGGAGAGCAGTGGAAATACATGGCACGGCGATTGCCAAGATACTTCCATTTCGAAGTGATCTTTGTAGTACAAACGAAACGTTTTGCCGCTGCTGATCCAACGGTAACGTGGCCGAGCGGTCTAAGGCGCTGGTTTTAGGCACCAGTCTCTCCGGAGGCGTGGGTTCGAATCCCACCGTTGCCACTTTTTACGTCTCATTTTTGTGCCGTTGCGGTGTGTCCTCGTGGGGTAGGACGCAGCTCTTGTGACGCGCGTGTTGTGTAGGTAGCGTGGCCGAGCGGTCTAAGGCGCTGGTTTCAGGCACCATTCTCTTCGGAGGCGTGGGTTCCAATCCCACAGCTGCCGAACGTGTAATGTTTCCTGTGTCGAAGGCAGATGCACTCATTGCCCGCAAAGGAAACAGCACAACAAGGCGTGAGCGTCTGCTTGGTGAATTGTCGTAGAACAGTGCGTGGTGCAACGACAGGATTTGTAGGCACCTTTTGCTCTCATCATTGCTGGCGTTCGTCTCCACGAAATGCGTCCGGAGCACGCCGTTCTATAACGCGAGAGAGTGGATTTTTTACAGTTGTCGTCAGTTAACCGTGGGCGGCTGCTGCGTTCGCTGGAAAGAGCACTGCCGTCGTTGTCCGGTGTGGTCTAGTGGCTAGGATACCTGGCTCTCACCCAGGAGGCCCGGGTTCGATTCCCGGTACCGGAATTGCGCGTTTTTGTTGCTCCTCCTATGCGACTTGTCTCGACTTTGCTCGACTGACGCTACGCTGACGCGTGCAGAAAGCTACGTTAAGTATGACTCGCGGCAACACCTGACGGCGAGAGAGATGCGGCGTCTATCCACTTGTTATCGAGCCACATACCGGTACCTGTAGTCAAGAGGCTTGGAGGACTGCAAGACATTGCCACGGAGGTGAATGCAGCTAACCACTGTAGTTAGAGTCCTGACAGCGCAGGCACGTTCATTTGCTCGTATACATGTGATGGAGACCGTGTCTGACACTGCTGTGGCGTACACCTTGGCCTAGGCTTTGCTGGGTATCGCCACTTGCATTGCAGCCAGCTGCCTTCGCGGGCGCCTCCGTGGCCATGGCCGTGATCGTCTAGTGGTTAGGACATTGCGTTGTGGCCGCAATAACCCACGTTCGAATCCTGGTCACGGCAATTTTGAAAGTTTTGCCTTGCTGCCGTTGCAATGGCGAGTACTCGAAATGACAGTACTCTCTTGATTTTTTCACTCGTGTTCCGCAGGCCGCAGTTAGCACTACCACTTCATCCCCAACACGTAATGTCGCCTCCCAGAGCGCAGACGTCCGCTGCTCTCTGTAGTCGAAAAGGGCAGTCGTTTGAAGTGCGATGGATGAGCAGCCAGTCCCAGCAGAACAGGAAGCTGTGGCGTGCACTGTTTCTACAAATGCTAGGAACACTGGCGCACCAAGCAGCGCATGTAGCGTGGCCGAGCGCTTTAAGGCGCTGGTTTAAGGCACCAGTCTCTCTGTAGGCGCGGTTTCGAATCCCGTAGCTGCCGGGGGTTTTGATGTGATCGCGTTAACCTGCCGCTTTTCCTTCAAGTGTAACCTCCTTGAGCTCACATATGTTTGATACATGGAGCATTCTAGCTCCGCCTGACAGTTACAGCTACGATACTTTAGTGGTTAAGGAAAGCGCAGGTTCGAAACCTGGTCACGGCACGAAAACGTCTCTTGACGCTGTCTCCTTAACTGCGACAGCTACAGACAAGTGGCGTCGCTACCGTACGGCGGGCACGGCTTTTTCTTGCTGTGGATGGCCTAAAGAGACGCTTCCAGTGGGAGAGCAGTGGAAATACATGGCACGGCGATTGCCAAGATACTTCCATTTCGAAGTGATCTTTGTAGTACAAACGAAACGTTTTGCCGCTGCTGATCCAACGGTAACGTGGCCGAGCGGTCTAAGGCGCTGGTTTTAGGCACCAGTCTCTCCGGAGGCGTGGGTTCGAATCCCACCGTTGCCACTTTTTACGTCTCATTTTTGTGCCGTTGCGGTGTGTCCTCGTGGGGTAGGACGCAGCTCTTGTGACGCGCGTGTTGTGTAGGTAGCGTGGCCGAGCGGTCTAAGGCGCTGGTTTCAGGCACCATTCTCTTCGGAGGCGTGGGTTCCAATCCCACAGCTGCCGAACGTGTAATGTTTCCTGTGTCGAAGGCAGATGCACTCATTGCCCGCAAAGGAAACAGCACAACAAGGCGTGAGCGTCTGCTTGGTGAATTGTCGTAGAACAGTGCGTGGTGCAACGACAGGATTTGTAGGCACCTTTTGCTCTCATCATTGCTGGCGTTCGTCTCCACGAAATGCGTCCGGAGCACGCCGTTCTATAACGCGAGAGAGTGGATTTTTTACAGTTGTCGTCAGTTAACCGTGGGCGGCTGCTGCGTTCGCTGGAAAGAGCACTGCCGTCGTTGTCCGGTGTGGTCTAGTGGCTAGGATACCTGGCTCTCACCCAGGAGGCCCGGGTTCGATTCCCGGTACCGGAATTGCGCGTTTTTGTTGCTCCTCCTATGCGACTTGTCTCGACTTTGCTCGACTGACGCTACGCTGACGCGTGCAGAAAGCTACGTTAAGTATGACTCGCGGCAACACCTGACGGCGAGAGAGATGCGGCGTCTATCCACTTGTTATCGAGCCACATACCGGTACCTGTAGTCAAGAGGCTTGGAGGACTGCAAGACATTGCCACGGAGGTGAATGCAGCTAACCACTGTAGTTAGAGTCCTGACAGCGCAGGCACGTTCATTTGCTCGTATACATGTGATGGAGACCGTGTCTGACACTGCTGTGGCGTACACCTTGGCCTAGGCTTTGCTGGGTATCGCCACTTGCATTGCAGCCAGCTGCCTTCGCGGGCGCCTCCGTGGCCATGGCCGTGATCGTCTAGTGGTTAGGACATTGCGTTGTGGCCGCAATAACCCACGTTCGAATCCTGGTCACGGCAATTTTGAAAGTTTTGCCTTGCTGCCGTTGCAATGGCGAGTACTCGAAATGACAGTACTCTCTTGATTTTTTCACTCGTGTTCCGCAGGCCGCAGTTAGCACTACCACTTCATCCCCAACACGTAATGTCGCCTCCCAGAGCGCAGACGTCCGCTGCTCTCTGTAGTCGAAAAGGGCAGTCGTTTGAAGTGCGATGGATGAGCAGCCAGTCCCAGCAGAACAGGAAGCTGTGGCGTGCACTGTTTCTACAAATGCTAGGAACACTGGCGCACCAAGCAGCGCATGTAGCGTGGCCGAGCGCTTTAAGGCGCTGGTTTAAGGCACCAGTCTCTCTGTAGGCGCGGTTTCGAATCCCGTAGCTGCCGGGGGTTTTGATGTGATCGCGTTAACCTGCCGCTTTTCCTTCAAGTGTAACCTCCTTGAGCTCACATATGTTTGATACATGGAGCATTCTAGCTCCGCCTGACAGTTACAGCTACGATACTTTAGTGGTTAAGGAAAGCGCAGGTTCGAAACCTGGTCACGGCACGAAAACGTCTCTTGACGCTGTCTCCTTAACTGCGACAGCTACAGACAAGTGGCGTCGCTACCGTACGGCGGGCACGGCTTTTTCTTGCTGTGGAT